>NC_091181.1:1567084-1649584 GCF_040958095.1 Procambarus clarkii | reverse complement strand
GGTTAGGTTAGGTTAGGCAGGGTTGGTTAGGTTCGGTCATATATCTACGTTAATTTGAACTCCAATAAAATAAAATTGACCTCATTCATAATGAAATGGGTAGCTTTATCATTTCATAAGAAAAAAATTAGACAAAATATATTAATTCAGGAAAAATTGGCTTATTAGGCAAATCGGGCCTTGCATAGTAGACTGAGAAGTGCGTTCTGGCTACTAGGTACGACATATATATATATGTCGTACCTAGTAGCCAGAACTCACTTCTCAGCCTACTATGCAAGGCCTAATTTGCCTAATAAGCCAAGTTTTCATGAATTAATTGTTTTTCGACTACCTAACCAAACCTAACTTAACTTTTTCAGCTACCTAACCTAACCTAACCTATAAAGATAGGTTAGGTTAGGTTAGGTAGGGTTGGTTAGGTTCGGTCATATATCTACGTTAATTTTAACTCCAATAAAAAAAAATTGACCTAATACATAATGAAATGGGTACCTTTATCATTTCATAAGAAAAAAATTTGAGAAAATATATTAATTCATAAAAACTTGGCTTATTAGGCAAATCGGGCCTTGCATAGTAGGCCGAGAAGTGTGTTCTGGCTACTAGGTACGACATATATATATATATATATATATATATATATATATATATATATATATATATATATATATATATATATATATATATATATATGAATATATATATATGCGATCAAGCCTGAACGGTCCCCAGGACTATATGCAACTGAAAACTCACACCCCAGAAGTGACTCGAACCCATACTGCCAGGAGCAAAGCAACTGGTATGTAAAGAACACCTTAATCCACTCGATCATCATGACCGTACATAAGGAGGTCATAGACGAAGCTATTTGAACCACCCCTCTGCCGGCACTCGGATGGTAATCTTGGGCATAGCATTTTATCAAATCACCTCATTCTTTGGGGCACACATGAGGAACACAAATGCGAACAAGCCTGAATGGTCCCCAGGACTATATGCAACTGAAAACTCACACCCCCAGAAATGACTGGAACCCATACTGCCAGGAGCAACGCAACTGGTATGTAAAGGACACCTTAATCTATTCGACCATCACGACTGAACGTAAGGAGGTGATAGCTGAAGCTATTTGAACCACCCCCCTCCCCTGCCGGCACTCGGATGGTAATCATGGGCATAGCGTTTTATAACCTCATAAAACCATTACCTCGTGATGGTCGAGTGGATTAAGGTGTCCTTTACAAACCAGTTGCGTTGCTCCTGGCAGTATGGGTTCGAGTCACTTCTGGGGTGAGAGTTTTCAGTTGCATATAGTCATGGGGACCATTCAGGCTTGTTCGCATTTGTGTTCCTCACGCGTGCCCCAAAGAATGAGGTGATTTGATAAAATGCTATGCCCAAGATTACCATCCATGTGCCGGCGGGGGGATGGTTCAAATAGCTTTGGCTATCACCTCCTTATGTCCGGTCGTGATGGTCGAGTGGATTAAGGTGTCCTTTACATACCAGTTGCGTTGCTCCTGGTAGTATGGGTTCGAGTCACTTCTGGGGTGGGAGTTTTCAGATATATATATATATATATATATATATATATATATATATATATATATATATATATATATATATATATATATATATATATATTTATATATATTTAATACCTAGAAGGGGTACCACCTTTGGTGCAAGTGTAGGGAGCCATAGCCTTGGAGAAGAAAAGAAAATAAAGAGTACTCAGAGAAGACCTTGTGGATCCTTACTGAACACTTTGATATTTTCTTCTCCTACCATCCCTATTCTTTTGGTATATGTGTATATATATATAACTTTATTTGAAAGTGTCAGTACACAGAATTATATATAAAATATAAAAAATAATATATAATATATAATTTATATATATATATATATATATATATATATATATATATATATATATATATATATATATATATATATATATATATATATATATATATATATATATATATATATATATATATATATATATATATATATATATATATATAACTGAAAGCTCCCACCCCAGAAGTGACTCGAACCCATACTACCAGGAGCAACACAACTGGTATGTAAAGGACACCTTAATCCACTCGACGATCACGACCGGACATAAGGAGGTGATAGCCAAAGCTATTTGAACCATCCCCCCGCCGGCACACGGATGGTAAGCTTGGGCATAGCATTTTATCAAATCACCTCATTCTTTTGGGCACGCGTGAGGAACACAAATGCGAACAAGCCTGAATGGTCCCAAGGACTATATGCAACTGAAAACTCAAAACCCAGAAGTGACTATATATATATATATATATATATATATATATATATATATATATATATATATATATATATATATATATATATATATATATATATATATATATATATATTATTAAATATGACCGAAAAAGTAAGATTAATAATTCTAACACGAATTTTCTCAATCTTTCGTACATTACGCTTCACTGTTGGAGGTAAATAAAAAATCACTTCTCCAAAATTCATTTTTATTTCTAGTCTGACGCGACACGGGCGCGTTTCGTAAAACTTATTACATTTTCAAAGACTTCACAAATACACAACTGATTAGAACTTGCGTTTCTCTGATTTTATATCTACATTTGAGTGAGGTGGGAAGGGTGATGTGGCATTAACACAAGACAGAACAATAGGGGATATTAATAGGGTATTAAAAGTATCAACACAAGACAGAACAGAAACAATGGGTATTGAATAGAAGTGTTTGTAGAAAGCCTATTGGTCCATATTTCTTGATGCTTCTATATTGGAGCGGAGTCTTGAGGTGGGTAGAGTATAGTTGTGCAATAATTGGCTGTTGATTGCTGGTGTTGACTTCTTGATGTGTAGTGCCTCGCAAACGTCAAGCCGCCTGCTATCGCTGTATCTATCGATGATTTCTGTGTTGTTTACTAGGATTTCTCTGGCGATGGTTTGGTTATGGGAAGAGATTATATGTTCCTTAATGGAGCCCTGTTGCTTATGCATCGTTAAACGCCTAGAAAGAGATGTTGTTGTCTTGCCTATATACTGGTTTTTTTGGAGCTTACAGTCCCCAAGTGGGCATTTGAAGGCATAGATGACGTTAGTCTCTTTTATAGCGTTCTGTTTTGTGTCTGGAGAGTTTCTCATGAGTAGGCTGGCCGTTTTTCTGGTTTTATAGTAAATCGTCAGTTGTATCCTCTGATTTTTGTCTGTAGGGATAACGTTTCTATTAACAATATCTTTCAGGACCCTTTCCTCCGTTTTATGAGCTGTGGAAAAGAAGTTCCTGTAAAATAGTCTAATAGGGGGGTATAGGTGTTGTGTTAGTTGTCTCTTCGGAGGTTGCATGGCTTTTCACTTTCCTTCTTATGATGTCTTCGATGAAACCATTGGAGAAGCCGTTATTGACTAGGACCTGCCTAGTCAACGGCTTCTCCAATGGTTTCATCGAAGACATCATAAGAAGGAAAGTGAAAAGCCATGCAACCTCCGAAGAGACAACTAACACAACACCTATACCCCCTATTAGACTATTTTACAGGAACTTCTTTTCCACAGCTCATAAAACGGAGGAAAGGGTCCTGAAAGATATTGTTAATAGAAACGTTATCCCTACAGACAAAAATCAGAGGATACAACTGACGATTTACTATAAAACCAGAAAAACGGCCAGCCTACTCATGAGAAACTCTCCAGACACAAAACAGAACGCTTTAAAAGAGACTAACGTCGTCTATGCCTTCAAATGCCCACTTGGGGACTGTAAGCTCCAAAAAAACCAGTATATAGGCAAGACAACAACATCTCTTTCTAGGCGTTTAACGATGCATAAGCAACAGGGCTCCATTAAGGAACATATAATCTCTTCCCATAACCAAACCATCGCCAGAGAAATCCTAGTAAACAACACAGAAATCATCGATAGATACAGCGATAGCAGGCGGCTTGACGTTTGCGAGGCACTACACATCAAGAAGTCAACACCAGCAATCAACAGCCAATTATTGCACAACTATATTCTACCCACCTCAAGACTCCGCTCCAATACAGAAGCATCAAGAAATATGGACCAATAGGCTTTCTACAAACACTTCTATTCAATACCCATTGTTTCTGTTCTGTCTTGTGTTGATACTTTTAATACCCTATTAATATCCCCTATTGTTCTGTCTTGTGTTAATGCCACATCACCCTTCCCACCTCACTCAAATGTAGATATAAAATCAGAGAAACGCAAGTTCTAATCAGTTGTGTATTTGTGAAGTCTTTGAAAATGTAATAAGTTTTACGAAACGCGCCCGTGTCGCGTCAGACTAGAAATAAAAATGAATTTTGGAGAAGTGATTTTTGATTTACCTCCAACAGTGAAGCGTAATGTACGAAAGATTGAGAAAATTCGTGTTAGAATTATTAATCTTACTTTTTCGGTCATATTTAATAATATATGTCTACAGGAAAGACTGCAACCAAAATATACTAATATATATATATATATATATATATATATATATATATATATATATATATATATATATATATATATATATATATATATATATATATATATATATATATGTCTTAAAAGAAATCACCGAAAGCTTGTCCAGCGAGTTCAACATCTGTTTTTTGGATGATGGCACTATAGCTGGCACTGTAGACCATCTCTTGGCAGATATCAGGAAAATAAAGGAGCAAGAAGTAAGCCTGGGTCTTGTCCTGAACCCTTCCAAGTGTGAAGTAGTCTCTTCCAACCCAGACATCGTAGCTATAATAAGGTCTGCCTTGCCTGGAGCCCATGTCATTAGGGCCGAGAACAGCACCCTCCTTGGAGCCCCCCCTCGGGTCTAACGCCATTGAGGAGATCCTTGACAAGAAAATCGCAGACCTTAGAAGGATGGAAGACAGAATAGGTGACATCGATGCCCACGATGCTTTTTATCTCCTCACCAAATGCCTATCCCTTCCGAGGCTAACCTACTTTCTGAGGTGCGCCCCATCTTACGACAGCCGAAAGCTTGAAGAGTGTGACCTCTTACTGAAGACCATGCTGGAAAAAGTTGTTAACCTCTCCCTCAACGAATGCCAGTGGAAACAAGCCACTCTTCCTGTTAGGCTCGGTGGCTTGGGTGTCCGCACTGCTACCCAAATTGCTGTCCCAGCCTTCCTGTCTTCCTCCTCAGCATCAGATGACCTGGTTAAGGAAATTCTACCTGACACCCTGAGTGATGTAGCGGGGATACAGGACCCCCACTACACGGAATGCGACACGAAATGGGGTGCCACGGCAGACCCAGCACTCAGACCAGCCATGCCGAAAGCCAAGAAACAATCCAGTTGGGACAGCCCCATTGTAGACAAAAAAGCCACAGCTTTGCTGGAGGCAGCAACAACCCCCAGTGATAGTGCACGCCTCACAGCTGTGCAGGCTCCCTATGCAGGGGACTTCCTTTTGGCAGTCCCTATGTCTGCAACAGGCACACGTCTTGATCCGCAGGAGCTCCGTATTGCAGTCACTCTCCGTCTTGCTGCCCCTATCCACACTGTTCATAGGTGTATTTGCGGGGAGGCAGATGCTGACGAATATGGACTGCATGGCCTGCACTGTGGAAAATCTGGTGGTTGGCACACTAGACACGACGAAGTCAATGACATCATTAAAAGAAGCCTTGCCTCTGCTCAGTGTCCAGCGGAGAGAGAGCCCTGCAACCTACTGAACCGTGATTCTGTTAGCTTTGCCGGCCGACCAGACGGAATCACACTGCGACCGTGGAAGGGTGGCAGACAGTTGGCATGGGACTATACTTGTGTATCCACCCTGGCAACCACATACACCAACCTCTCTGCCGGCACAGCTGGAGCCGCGGTGACACGCAGAGAAAGAGACAAGTCAGCCAAGTACAGGCAATTAGATCATCGGTACAATTTCGTTCCAATAGGGTCTGAGACCCTAGGCCCATGGGGAGAGAGTGCAAGAAGGTTTCTTAAAGATCTTGGTTCCAAGCTCATTGACACCACAAGAGACCCTAGAGCAGCAAGTTTTCTCTTTCATCGCCTCAGTGTCGCGATCCAGAGGGGGAATGCTCGCTGCATCCTCGGTTCCTGCCCAGCGTCGGAGGAGTTCGAGGAAATCTACAGCCTCTAGGAAGCAAACTTTTTTTGTGTCCTCTTAATGTTAATTTTTTGTATAAAATCAGATATGTAACTGTATAACCTTGCATAATAAAGTGTACACCATAAAAAAGGGGGGTGGTAGGAGAAGCGAACACTCTTACGTATTCAGAGTTAAAGGGCAAGTTTTTCCCTGAATGCTCTGTGTTCCCTTCTCTGAGGCTGTGGGTCCCTATAATTGCACCAGTGGTGGTACCCCCCTGAAAATATATATATATATATATATATATATATATATATATATATATATATATATATATATATATATATATATATATTATTAAATTTGACCGAAAAAGTAAGATTAATAATTCTAACACGAATTTTCTCAATCTTTCGTACATTTCTTTTCACTGTTGGAGGCAAATCAAAAATCAATTCTCCAAAATTCATTTTTATTTCTAGTCTGACGCGACACGAGCGCGTTTCGTAAAACTTATTACATTTTCAAACACTTTAGTTTACAAATCACAACTGAATAGAACTTACGCATCTCCGATTTTATATCTACATTTTAGTGAGGTGGATGGGGTGAGGTGGCATTAATAGGGTATTAATTTCATCAACACAAGACAGAACAAGAGGTGGCATTAATAGGGTATTAATTTCATCAACACAAGACAGAACACGAAACAATGGGTATTGAATAGAAGTGTTTGTAGAAAGCCTATTGGTCCATATTTCTTGATGCTTCTATATTGTAGCGGAGTCTTGAGGTGGGTAGAATATAGTTGTGCATTAATTGGCTGTTGATTGCTGGTGTTGACTTCTTGATGTGTAGTGCCTCGCAAACGTCAAGCCGCCTGCTATCGCTGTATCTATCGATGATTTCTGTGTTGTTTACTAGGATTTCTCTGGCGATGGTTTGGTTGTGGGAAGAGATTATATGTTCCTTAATGGAGCCCTGTTGCTTATGCATCGTTAAACGCCTAGAAAGAGATGTTGTTGTCTTGCCTATATACTGTTTTTTTTTTTTCTGGGAAATTTCTGGGAAATTCTGTTGGACGACATATTCGACCTCGAGACACAAAAGAAGGTCACTACCAAAGATACCTTACAAGCAGAACTTATTGCAGAAGGAGGAAAGAATCGAGGCAATTACAGAAGCACCATACTGTCCCTCGAGCTATGTTGTACCTAGTAGGTAGAACGCACTTCTTGGCCTACTATGCAAGGCCCGATTTGCCTAATAAGCCAAGTTTTCCTGAATTTCAATATTTTTCAAGTTTTTTTCTTATGAAATGAAAAATGATTTGGTTTCTTTTTCTAGAATGGGGCTGTCCCAGATGGATTGCTTTTTGGCTTTCAACATGTTTGGTCTGAGTGCTGGGTCTGCCATGGTACCCCACTTTGTGTCGCATTCCGTGTAGTGGGAGTCCTGTATCAATGCTAAGTCACACAGGTTGTCAGGTAGAATTTCCTTGACCAGATCATCTGATGCTGAGGAGGAAGACAGGAAGGCTGGGACAGCAATTTGGGTGGCAGTGCGGACACCCAAGCCACCGACCCTGACAGGAAGAGTGGCTTGCTTCCACTGGCATTCATTGAGGGAGAGGTTGATAACTTTTTCTAACATAGTTTTCAGTAATAGGTATACTCTTCAACCTTTGGGCTATCGAAAGATGGAGCGCACCTCAAATAGTAGGTTACCCTCGGATGGGATAGGCATTTTGTGTGGAGATAAAAAGCATCGTGGGCATCGATGTAACCTATCCTATTTTCCATCCTCTTGAGGTCTGTGATTTTCTTATTAAGGATCTCCTCAATGGCTTTAGACCCGAAGGGGGATGGAAGGCTCCAAGGAGAGTGCTGTTCCCAGCCCTAATGATATGGGCTCCGGGCAAGGCAGACCTCATTCTAGCTATGATGTCTGGGTTGGAGGAGACTATTTCACACTTCTTGCTCCTTTATTTTTCTGATGTCTTCCAAGAGGAGGTCTAAGGGGCCAGCTATAGTGCTATTATCCAAAAGCCAGATATTGTACTCGATGGACAAGCTTTCAGTGATTTTAATACTAAGAAGAAAAGAAGAGGAGCTAGAGGATCACCCTGTTGAACACCTTCACATGATCTGATTTCATGTTCGCCAAAGAGCAAATTTGATTCACCACTGTAGCAAGATAGTATGAACGGGTAGAGGGGCCGGAAATGGTGATGTACGGCACAGAGCACTGCATCTTTTCTGATCATTTTAAAGGTACTCTTAAAGTTTAGTCTGAGCAGAGTCTTTTCGTTAGAAATGTTTGTAATGTATGCTCGTGCTGCATGAGCAGCTGCTTCACAGCCTTAGGGAAATCCCAAATCATAGCTGAATTGGTTTCATCAATTCGGCCGCTTGCTGGCTGACAATCCTTGTGGCAGCCTTTGCAACTAGGCGTCGGAGAGTGTTACCAACAGCAATTGGCCTGATTCCCCCACCCTTCTTGTTGAAAGAGCAGAGGGAGGCACCAAAACAGAGAGGCCTGATGACCTCAAGTACATATATATATATATATATATATATATATATATATATATATATATATATATATATATATATATATATATATATATATATATATATATATATATATATATATATATATATATATATATATATATATATATATATATATATATATGTACATATATATATATATATATGTCGTACCTAATAGCCAGAACGCACTTCTCAGCCTACTATTCAAGGCCCGATTTGCCTAATAAGCCAAGTTTTCATGAATTAATGTTTTTTCGTCTACCTAACCTACCTAACCTAACCTAACCTAGCCTTTTTTGGCTACCTAACCTAACCTTACCTATAAATATAGGTTAGGTTAGGTTAGGTAGGGTTGGTTAGGTTCGGTCATATATCTACGTTAATTTTAACTCCAATAAAAAAAAATTGACCTCATACATAGAGAAAAGGGTAGCTTTATCATTTCATAAGAAAAAAATTATAGTAAATATATTAATTCAGGAAAACTTGGCTTATTAGGCAAATCGGGCCTTGAATAGTAGGCTGAGAAGTGAGTTCTGGCTACTAGGTACGACATATATATATATATATATATATATATATATATATATATATATATATATATATATATATATATATATATATATATATATATATATATATATATATATATATATATATATATATATATATGTCGTACCTAGTAGCCAGAACGCACTTCTCAGCCTACTATTCAAGGCCCAATTTGCCTAATAAGTGAAGTTTTCATGAATTAACTATTTTTCGACTACCTAACCTACCTAACCTAACCTAACCTAACTTTTTCTGCAACCTAACCTAACCTAACCTAGAAAGATAGGTTAGGTTAGGTTAGGTAGGGTTGGTTAGGTTCGGTCATATATCTACGTTAATTTTAACTCCAATAAAAAAAAATTGACCTCATACATAATGAAATGGGTAGCTTTATCATTTCATAAGAAAAAAAATTCGAGAAAATATATTAATTCAGGAAAACTTGGCTTATTAGGCAAATCGGGCCTTGAATAGTAGGCCGAGAAGTGCGTTCTGGCTACTAGGTACGACATATATATATATATATATATATATATATATATATATATATATATATATATATATATATATATATATATATATATATATATATATATGCGAACAAGCCTGAATGGTCCCCAGGACTATATGCGAATGAAAACTCACACCCCAGAAGTGACTCGAACCCATACTCCCAGAAGCAACGCAACTGGTAACTACAGGGCGCCTTAATCCGCTTGACCATCACGGCCGTCATTCGCATATAGTCCTGGGGACCATTCAGGCTTGTTCGCATTTGTGTTCCTCACGTGTGCCCCAAAGAATGAGGTGATTTGGTGAAATGCTATGCCCAAGATTACCATCCGAGTTGCCGTCGGGGAAGTGGCTCAAATAGCCTCGGCTATCACTTCCTTTGACGGCCGTGATGGTCAAGCGGATTAAGGCGCCCTGTAGTTACCAGTTGCGTTGCTTCTGGGAGTATGGGTTCGAGTCACTTCTGGGGTGTGAGTTTTCATTCGCATATAGTCCTGGGGACCATTCAGGCTTGTTCGCATTTGTGTTCCTCACGTGTGCCCCAAAGAATGAGGTGATTTGGTGAAATGCTATGCCCAAGATTACCATCCGAGTTGCCGTCGGGGAAGTGGCTCAAATAGCCTCGGCTATCACTTCCTTTGACGGCTGTGATGGTCAAGCGGATTAAGGCGCCCTGTAGTTACCAGTTGCGTTGCTTCTGGGAGTATGGGTTCGAGTCACTTCTGGGGTGTGAGTTTTCATTCGCATATAGTCCTGGGGACCATTCAGGCTTGTTCGCATTTGTGTTCCTCACGTGTGCCCCAAAGAATGAGGTGATTTGGTGAAATGCTATGCCCAAGATTACCATCCGAGTTGCCGTCGGGGAAGTGGCTCAAATAGCCTCGGCTATCACTTCCTTTGACGGCCGTGATGGTCAAGCGGATTAAGGCGCCCTGTAGTTACCAGTTGCGTTGCTTCTGGGAGTATGGGTTCGAGTCACTTCTGGGGTGTGAGTTTTCATTCGCATATAGTCCTGGGGACCATTCAGGCTTGTTCGCATTTGTGTTCCTCACGTGTGCCCCAAAGAATGAGGTGATTTGGTGAAATGCTATGCCCAAGATTACCATCCGAGTTGCCGTCGGGGAAGTGGCTCAAATAGCCTCGGCTATCACTTCCTTTGACGGCCGTGATGGTCAAGCGGATTAAGGCGCCCTGTAGTTACCAGTTGCGTTGCTTCTGGGAGTATGGGTTCGAGTCACTTCTGGGGTGTGAGTTTTCATTCATATATATATATATATATATATATATATATATATATATATATACTCACACACACACACACATATTTACTGAATATGCTGCTGCATATTTACAGCATATGCTGCTGAATATGACCGAAAGGGTAAGATTAATAATTTTAACACGAATTTTCTCAATATTTCTTATATTTTTATTCACTCTCGATGATAATTCAAAAGTCAAATCTCCAAAGTTCATTATTATTTATGGTCTGACGCATGAACGTGTTTCGTAATTTGTATTATATATTCAAAGACTTAGTTTACACATGAAATTCATTGTAATTATACTCATTTTGGGTGAGGTGATATGGCACAAAAGTTTTGGGTGAGGTGATATGGCACAAAAGTTGTGGGCACCGACCTGTGAGATTTATATTTATTTAATTTATAGGAATTTATATTTACGTTAATTTATATACTTCGATAGCAATTTGTATAATGATAAGTGGACTGTATTTCTGCAATAATCTCTTAATCTCACAAATCGATCCTCTACACATTAGGGGGGGTTTATTAAATTAATATATATGCAGCCAATCAAACTACAGTAATAGCTACATACATTGATGAGGTTCCTTATCTTATAGTACAGCAGGTTAGTCCACCAGGTATAACTAGGGTGTAGACACCAAATTATCCTCTTTGAGGCAGCTTCCATCACCCAGTAACTGGTGCACAAAATCTTGCATCCTCGTCTTGACCTTTAGTTTGAGGCTTCCACGTGCTCTAACCGGCTCACCCTATATCCTGACATTAATGGCCATAAATGAATGATAAATGGGTTTCGGATAGACACTTAACTTGAATTTGTAGACAGCGTGTTGAAAATGGTACACCTTTGGTTTCCATAACACTACGTCCAAGTAAATTTAACAGGAGCCGAATTTGCTCCCATGTGAGCCTCTGGTCTCAATATAAACAATGGCTGCCCTCCTTCCTCACTCACTGACGCCTGGCCTACTTGTCCAGATGTCAGAAAGTGATAGAAGGGTCACATTTACTCTACTTTAATATTGATAATTAAGTTAAATTATATAAGATGTTTTTATGATGGTAAAGTCCAAAGACTAATGTATTTAAGAACAATTCCCAGCAGAATAGCTGGTGAATTATAATAGTATGTGGTGATGATATCCCGTTTTCTATAGACGGTAATTCCACTACAAGTTACGTTTTCTATGGGTAACTTGTTTATACAATACAGCTATTATCTGTATGATTATTAAATGGTGTCGGATTTTCCGACATAATTCCCCTGGGGCTGCTCACGGGTCGAAGTCCTAATTAGAACAGACGAACATCGATACTCCTCCTTCGAATTATTAGATTAATTTGATGTTAGTAGTTAGTAATCACACATTTGTGTGTCTGTTCGTACAGGACGGATGTCCCGTACTAGAGTTGCAGGGGGTTAGAAGTCTAATGCGATTTCATTTCCCTGTCAACTCTTGAAAGGCTAATATTCAAGCCTTATTACATATTATTTAACCCAGAAGACTGGATGTGATCAAGTACTACAGTCAAGTATGATTCAGGGACTGCAGTGAGATCAGTGACATTAGATATAACTTGAAGTTTGTTCAGGTAACTGGTCACTGATATATAAACACTGAGGCCCATGGAATACATCTTGATTAAATAATAAATGTATCAAATCAGTCATCAGATTTATTAGGGTTTAATTTAGTTAATTGATTCAGAAGATTGAATAGCTCATCATTAAAGTAAAGTATGGTTCTGAGACTGCAGTGGGTTCAGTGACATTGGTCGCAGTGACTTGTAGCTGTTTTAGGCTACTGTTCACTGATTTGCCACTGAGGCCTCATGAACTCATCTTCAGCTTTAAATGATGATACTAACATCAACCTCTGTTGGTATAGTCAGCTGTAATCTCCTTAGTATAATGCTACTGGAGAAATATAATCAGCTGACAAATTTAGATTTCTACTGGTATTGTTTATCTGCAGGCATAGGTCTCCTCAGGCTTGATACTGGGCCTGAGAGTAATTTACCTCCTGCAGAGTTTAACATGGTTATGCCCTGATATTTAGTAGGGCTACCGATGAATCGATGACAATAGTCTGTCCCTACAAGGAGACCGAAGTCGGTGAGGTGATCAGACTTAATATTATCTGCCAATTTTATTCCTCTATTTCTCAGGAATTTGGCTGTTGCTCTCAGACCTTGAACTTGTAGGTCTACTGGTATTTTGTCCACCACAATGGCTTGTACTCGACAGACGTACCTGCCTAAGCGTACTGATGGTTGTACCACCTGGTAGACTTGAGGTCCTGCATCTGTTACAAACCCTGAGATATTGAATGACATCTGGGCTACAGGCCTTAATTGTAGTTCATCTGCCAACTTTTTAGTGATATATGTTCTCTGGGATCCTTGGTCAAACAACCCACGGGTATGGACCTTGGCCCTCTTATTCAGGATGATAATTTGGGCAGTAGGCAAAGTCGTATTACCTTTAGACTTTGCCGATTGGACACTCTTTGTTTGTTGCACCTTGCAGTACTGTACTGTGGTGGGAATGCTATCTTCCACCTTGGGGTTTGGAGACGTTGTTTTGGTGTCTCTGCACAATGCTGCATGGTGCTGACCTTTGTTACACCTATTACAGGTGTGTAATTGGGTATCACAGTCGTTGATGTTATGTTTCCTGAGGCACCTCGTGCAATATTGCAAATCTTTGAGTCGCTCAACACGGGCGTCACTATCAGGAAAATTAGGGCAGTGGTACATTGAATGTTTCTCATTGCAGAACAAACATGTTCCATAGCTTCCAGTACCCTTTGGTGTCACGTTCTTGGGTGACACAGTAACTATAGGCTTGGAGGTTCCCACTGCATATACGCCCACACTGCTACTGTTCCACTTTGGTGTTGAATTATATTGTCTAGATTGATTTGGAGTACCTTTGGTACTCTGTGGTTTACTATTATTGGTTTCTGAGGGTTTACTTGGTGGTTTTAATTTGTCATGTGTTCGTAATTGATGAACTACTGACTTTAAACCTTCAGATATTTCATTCATGGATAAGATGCTTTTATTGTAATGAGCACTCATTTGTCTCAATATGTCCCTAGGTATTTTCTCCTGGACAATTATTTTCAAGACCCACTCAGCCCCGTTTGTATCTGCTGTCAGGCTGAGGGCATTGATCAATGATTCTACCTCCAGCTTGAAGACTTGGAGTGAATCAGCTGAAGCCTCCGGTGGGGGTAAATGCAACAGCTCATGAACTAAATGTGATGTTCTTACTTCTGGATCAGCATAATTATCCTTGAGGAGTTTTACTGCCAGATCATAGCCGTCATTAGTTAATCTCAGATGAGATACTACTGTTTTAGCCTCACCTGATAATTGGCCTTGCAAATAAGAGAATTTACTACTCTTTGGTAAAGATTGTTTTGAGTCTACAAGGTCAACGAATTTGTTCCAAAATTCATCCCAATCTTCCTCATCTTTTCCTGAGAAAGTGGGTAAATTAATTGGAGGGAGTCGAGCTTCTGCTTGACTCGTATTAGATGCAACTGTTGTTGTTGTTGCTGCCTTGTTCTGGGCAATTAATTTGACATAAGGCTGTAATGTGGCTTGAGTCTGATCTTCATAATTCGCAAGATCAACCATAATGTCGTCTATTTCTGTTTCTGATAAATTGGTGTTGGCAAGTTCAGCCACATATGTTGCTATTTGGCATTTGATTTGCTCAAATTTACCTGCAGCTGCTTGATAATAGCTTTCCAGGTCAGCATAATCAACTTGAGATTGTTGTGACAAATCTTCACATTTCTTGATCTGTCTTGTTAAGTGGCCTTTCAGACCTGCAAGGGTTCTTTTCATTCTCCCTGCATTATCCATACTGGCTAGTTGGTGAAGCCTTGTGGGGCTTGTACTTGGGCTGCTCATAATACTGAACAAACTCTAATGATAGCCTAGGGTAAATTCTGCACTCACTAGGCTGTAATCCTACCTCTACTAGAGGTTAGCACTTAAAATTAATACACATTATATATATATACAATCATACACACTAATGATTTTTTGTGATAAACCAGTGTCACTGGAAGTACCTTTAGGTTAGCTCTTCTATATCACCCTAGGATGGTAGAGACACTAATTAATCACTCAAAGGTGTAATGATCATAAGTAAATTATTATATATACACAACTCAACTCGAGTTGATAAAAATTACACCCAAAATAGGGTCTGGACCATTCATTAATGGTGTTAGGTTGTTGAATATAGTACAACTGACTATGGTAATAATGGGACTAGGATGAACGATAATAGTTCAACTAGTCATATCCTACCCTGTTGTGGGTTGGCAATTAGTAAATATTATACTGTGATCACTAGTGCAATATATATTAAATAATTCTCTATTTTGGAGAAATAATATACACAATTATTGATAATAGCCTCTTAATTGCCTCTATGAAACTTCTAATATTATCTAGAAGTATTAAATATTATTAGTGACCTCGCGAAATAAACTCCACAAAATTCGTAGATAATCTCTCGCGAAATGTAACACCACGAAATCCGTGAACAATCTCGCGACACAGTCACTAATTTGGCTGGCTTCAATATTAGCGCTGTCATTTCACGAAATAACACGCCACCAAATATGTGTGGGTGTGCATGAAACCGCTGACGAAGCTGAACTGGGCTGAGGGAGGCTCCTGAGCTCCCTCGAGGCTAGGCTGCCGTCTTGACTGCTGGCCTTTGTTTAAATAACACTGCACTAGTATATTTAATGAATCCACTGGTTAACTGGTTCATCCGGTACTAAGATGACCAAATGTGGGTTCAAAGGACCGAATATTCCGGTTCCGAAGGTCCAAATAATGTGGGCACCGACCTGTGAGATTTATATTTATTTAATTTATAGGAATTTATATTTACGTTAATTTATATACTTCGATAGCAATTTGTATAATGATAAGTGGACTGTATTTCTGCAATAATCTCTTAATCTCACAAATCGATCCTCTACACATTAGGGGGGTTTATTAAATTAATATATATGCAGCCAATCAAACTACAGTAATAGCTACATACATTGATGAGGTTCCTTATCTTATAGTACAGCAGGTTAGTCCACCAGGTATAACTAGGGTGTAGACACCAAATTATCCTCTTTGAGGCAGCTTCCATCACCCAGTAACTGGTGCACAAAATCTTGCATCCTCGTCTTGACCTTTAGTTTGAGGCTTCCACGTGCTCTATCCGGGTCACCCTATATCCTGACATTAATGGCCATAAATGAATGATAAACGGGTTTCGGATAGACACTTAACTTGAATTTGTAGACAGCGTGTTGAAAATGGTACACCTTTGGTTTCCATAACACTACGTCCAAGTAAATTTAACAGGAGCCGAATTTGCTCCCGTGTGAGCCTCTGGTCTCAATATAAACAATGGCTGCCCTCCTTCCTCACTCACTGACGCCTGGCCTACTTGTCCAGATGTCAGAAAGTGATAGAAGGGTCACATTTACTCTACTTTAATATTGATAATTAAGTTAATTTATATAAGATGTTTTTATGATGGTAAAGTCCAAAGACTAATGTATTTAAGAACAATTCCCAGCAGAATAGCTGGTGAATTATAATAGTATGTGGTGATGATATCCCGTTTTCTATAGACGGTAATTCCACTACAAGTTACGTTTTCTATGGGTAACTTGTTTATACAATACAGCTATTATCTGTATGATTATTAAATGGTGTCGGATTTTCCGACAAAAGTTTTGGGTGAGATGACAAACACAAGGCAGAACACGAAACAATGGGATTAAATTGGGTATGAAAACATAAGAATGGAAGTAGCTGCAGAATGCCTATTGGCCCATACCTCCTCTTCTTGCTTCTATGTTTGTTCGGGGTCTTGAAGTGGGTAGAATATAGTTGTGCATTAATTGGCTGTTGATTGCTAGTGTTGACTTTTTGATCTATAGTGCCTTGCTGATGTCGAGCAAGGCATGCTATCGATGATTTCTGTGTTATTTGTTAAGATTTCTTTGGCGATGGTCTGGTTGTGAGAAGAGATTATATGTTCCTTGATGGAGCCCTGTTGTTTATGCATTGTTAATCGCCTGGAAAGAGACGTTGTTGTCTTGCATATATACTGAGTTCTTTGAGGCATACAGTCCCCAAGTGGGCATTTGACGGCATAGACGACGTTGGTTTCCGTCAAAGCATTCTGTTTGGTGTCTAAGGAGTTCTTCATGAGTAGGTTGGCCATTTTTTTTTTTTTTTGTTTTATAGTAAATTGTCAATTGTATTTTCTGATTTTTGTCTGTAGGGATAATGTTCCTATCAACAATATCTTTCAGGACGCTTTCCTCCGTTTTATGAGCCGTCAAAAAGAAGTTCCTGTAAAATAGTCTAATAGGGGATACAAGTGTTGTGTTGGTTGACTTTTCAGAGGTTGCATGGCGTTTCACCTTTCTTTTTATGATGTCTTCAACAAAGCCGTAAGAAAAGCCGTTGTTGACTAGGACCTGCCTTACCCTACAGAGTTCTTCATCGACTTGCTTCCATCCTGAGCTGTGACTGAGAGCTAAGTCGACAAAAGCTTTGACGACACTCCTCTTAAACCTGTCTGGACAGTTACTATTGTTATTGAAGCACATTCCTATGTTTATTTCCTTAGTGTAGAATGCAGTGGAGAGTCCACTTCAAGACCCCAAACCAACATTGAAGCAGGAAGAGGAGGTATGGGCCAATAGGCCTTCTGCAGTTACTTCCATTCTTATGTTTTCACACCCAATTTATGCCCATTGTTTCGTGTTCTGTCTTGTGTTTGTCATCTCACCCAAAACATTTGTGCCATATTACCTCACCAAAAAGAGGATAAGTACGATGATGTTTATGTGTAAACTAAGTCTTTGAAAATTTAATACGAATTACGAAATGCGTTCAGCCGTCAGACCATGAATAAAAATGAATTTTGGAGATTTGATATTTCAATTACCATCCACAGTGAAGAAAAACATAAGAAATATTGAAAAAAATCGTGAAAGAATTATTAATCTTATCTTTTCGGTGATATTCAACAGCATATGTTTACAAGAACGACTGCTACCAAAATACACTAATCTAAAAAAGCACGACCCAGTAGCAAGAAACCAAGCCTTCACGATAAAATATCGCCAAGATCTGATTCGAAATCGGATACACAAGGCAGAAAATGAGATCATAGACAGCCAAACGCAACTACTTCACGCTACAAACCAATCGAGAAACAGCAACATCGACGAAGACCTCCGAACTCGTATCGACCAACACCTCGACATCCTTACAGATCGACATTACCACACCACCGAAATCAGGATCATCAAGAAAGTGACAACATTATTTGGAGGACCCATGGCGATTCCACGACCCAGAGATGGCTTCTTAAACCTTGCTGGAATCAACCTCAGTGAGAACCAAATCACTCTCTTAAATCTGATTTTAAACTGTCACCTTATGTTCAGATCAAGTGAGATGGCCCGGAAATTGGAGTTGTAGATGCTAGTGGACTACATATTCGACCTCGAAACGCAAAAGAAGGTTACCACTAAAGACACCTTGCAAGCAGAACTTATTGCTGAAGGAGGAAAGATTCGAGGTGACTACAGAAGCACCATACTGTCCCCCCAAGCTCAAAGCGGGAGCCAAGAGCCTTCGCGACAACAAGGTCATCAGAAGAGGTGACAAGTCGCCAAAATATGTTATTCTTAAAAGGACGAATATATAGCAAAAAGGAACCTTATACTCTCTGACCAAACTAAATTCCAAAGGGTAACGAAGGACACTACAGCCGAATTGAAAACGAAAGTAAACTCATTGATTGAAACTGTGAATGTCAAGAAATCCGGACTCCACCTGCCAAAGGTTATTGGGGAATGTAAACTTGGGTATGCGTATGGAAATGTTAAGACCTACAAGCCTGGAAATCCACTTCGGCCAATCAGTAGTCAGATACCCACACCCACATACAGACTGGCTAAGTAACTCAACAGCTTGCTGACTCCTTATCTACCTTGTGCTTTCAGCCTGAAATCTCCAAAGAAATTTGTTGACTTACTGCGGGGAGCACAGGTCACAGGGACACAAGTCTCGTTGGATGTAGAGTCACTGTTAACAACGTACCTGTGGATGAAACAATCGGGATGATAGCGGACAGAGTGTATCGTGATCCGGCTTGCACTCCTCTTGACATACCAGAAAACATACTAAGGAAACTACTCCAAGCCTGCACTAAAGAGGCACCCTTCTTGAGCCCAGATGGGCACATGTATAAGCAAGTAGATGGGGTCGCCATGGGATTTCCCCCTAGGTGTCCTGTTTATGATCTTCTACATGGTTACCAAAGAGCAGAGGGTCTTAGTTGACATGAACTTGAAACCCACCATATACTGCAGGTATGTTGATGACATTTTTATGCAGGTACCTAATGTCAGACGTTTGCAGCACCTGAAGGAGGCATTCAAGCAGAATTCGGTGTTAGGTTTCACTTACGAGATGGAGAATGATGGGAAGCTGCCCTTTCTAGATGTAAAAGTCACGGAAAGGAATGGAGGCTTCCACATTGTAGTCTACAACCTAGTAAGGAAACAAACATAGGAATGTGCCTCGATGCCAATAGTGACTGCCCAGACAGGTACAAGAGGAGTGTTGTCAACGCTTATGTAGACCGGGCTCTCAGTCACAGCTCAGGATGAGGACAAGTCGATAAAGAACTCTGTAGGGTAAGGCAGGTCCTAGTCAACAATGGTTTCTCTAACAGTTATGTTGAAGACATCATAAAAAGAAAGGTGAAACACCATGCAACCTCTGAAGACTCAACTAACACAACAGTTGTACCCCCTATGTACCCTCCTGTTCCTGTTTTACAGGAACTTCCTTTCGACGGCTCACAAAACGGAGGAAAGTTTCCTGAAAGATATTATTAATAGGAACGTTATTCCTACAGACAAAAATCAGAATATACAATTGACAATTAACTACGAAAACAAGAAAACGGCCAACCAACTCATGAAAAACTCCCCAGACAACAATCAGAATGCCTTGAAGGAAACCAACGTCGTCTATGCCTTCAAATGTCCACTTGGGGACTGTAAGCCCCAAAGAACTCAGTACAGAGGCAAGACAACAACTTCTCTTTCCAGGCGATTAACAATGCATAAGCAACAGGGCTCCATTAAGGAATATATAATCTCTTCCCACAACCAGACCATCACCAAAGAAGTCTTAACAAACAACACAGAAATCATCGATAAATGCAGCGATAGCAGGCGGCGTGACATCTTGAAGTTTGTTCACCTCATCCAAAACTTTTGCACCATATCACCTCACCCAAATGCGAGTATAAGTATGACGGATTGGCTAACTCTGTTTAGTGTTTTCAGGTTACAGCTGTGTGTGTAAACTAAAGTCTTTGAAAATGTAATAAGTTATTACAAAACACGTACAAGCGTCGCGTCAGACTTGAAATAAAAATGAAATTTGGAGAATTGATTTTTCAATTACCATCGACAGTAAAAAGAAACATAAGAAATATTGAAAAAATTCGTGTTAGAATTTTTAATCCTACTTTTTCGGTCATATTTAACAACATATGTTTACAAGAAAGACTGCTTCCAAAATATACTAATATATATAATAAAAAAATAAACACAGTTAATCTTCACAACCAACTAGATGATGATCAGTTTGGTAAGGTGAGATGAAAGCTTGTCACATAAGCTGTAGACAGCACATCTCCATCAGTCAGTCCTAACTCCAAGTGTGGTTCAGTACAGACGCTTAAAAGATACTGCAGATCTTCAACAGTCACCAACAACAATGTAACACTCGATGTGTCCATTTTCTACCCTCACAAGATGCTTTAGCCTCGCTACGAAGCAGGTAGCCAGATTCCGGCTACTCAAGCTTCCACGCTCTCGTCCCACATGCTAACCCTTTGACACCACCCGCATTCGGAGCACCATACTCTTCACACTCACCCCGCATCTGAGCTCTTTATTCCCGACTTCACTCAGCTCTCCGCCTTACTCCTGGCTTCGTGTTAACTACTACGACACTTCACTACATTGCCAACAAACCAACCTCTGTAACCAAGAATATACTAAATAAATACTAGAAACCAGTATACTCTTATCACACGAATACGTACACATAAAGATATGTTACAATTCAATTGCGCAAATATCCGGTGTGCCACATGTGGACGAAGCAGAGAGTCTTCACAGTGTATACTAACCAAGAGGTTCCCGGTTCACACTGTATAAATACTTGTTAATAAATGTTATTCCAGGACTGTATGCAGGACAATGTGTACTTGAGGGGTGGCCCTGGCACTAGTTAAAAAACAAACATTTTATTTACTCAGAAGTACATTCAAAGGATATAAGCAGATTGTTGGATTCATAGGTAGTCAGATGCATTGCCTATAGCCTTATCACGCAGTGTTTCAGGCATTAACAACAATAAATGCTGTAGTACGAATAATATGGTTGACAGGCCCTACACCAACAACAAACAAAAGAGTTTAACTGCTTTGAAAATAATTCAGTGAAGAGCAAGAATAACACTAGTACTAACCTTCTTCTTGGACGTCATTGGTGAAATTTGAATTAGGCAGACGTTTTAGTGTCAAGTTAGTGAGAGCGAGGTAGACTGCATTGATGGTGTTGCGGAGGCCGTGGTGAAGGAGGACGGCCTCACCACCTTCACTACTACCCAATACAACCACGTATGTGCTGGGTAGACGCCACACACCCGAATCCTCCAGCAGCCTGCACAATAAAGTCTTTAGGTTTCATTAAGCAACAAAATCACAATGGCGTGATATATCAAAGAAAATCATTCTGAGGTAATGTGGCGACTTGAGCCCATGTGCTGGTAAATCCCAGACACCTGTTTTACCCGGCAAGGCCACTTTGGTATGTGGCCTTGTCGGTTTGCGTTCTCCAGAACCTTCCAGGGAATTTAGTAAAGTTCCATGTTGGTCGACTTTTGCAACATCATGGCCGAGTTGGTTTATGTATATATATATATATATATATATATATATATATATATATATATATATATATATATATATATATATATATATATATATATATATATATATATATGTCGTACCTAGTAGCCAGAACGCACTTCTATGCCTAATATGCAAAGCCCGATTTGCCTAATAAGCCAAGTTTTCATGAATTAATTGTTTTTCGACTACCTAACCTACCTAACCTAACTTTTTAGGCTACCTAACCTAATCTAACCTGTAGAGATAGGTTAGGTTAGGTTAGGTAGGGTTGGTTAGGTTCGGTCATATATCTACGTTATTTTTAACTCCAATAAAAAAAATTGACCTCATACGTAATGAAATGGGTAGCTTTATCATTTCATAAGAAAAAAAATTGAGAAAATATATTAATTCAGGAAAACTTGGCTTATTAGGCAAATAGGGCCTTGCATAGTAGGCCGAGAAGTGCGTTCTGGCTACTAGGTACGACATATATATATATATATATATATATATATATATATATATATATATATATATATATATATATATATATATATATATATATATATATATATATATATATATATATATATATATGTCGTACCTAGTAGCCAGAACGCACTTCTCGGCCTACTATACAAAGCCCGATTTGCCTAATAAGCCAAGTTTTCATGAATAAATATATTTTCTCTAAGTGTTTTCTTTTGAAATGATAAAGCTACCCATTTCATTACGTAGGAGGTCAATTTTTTTTATTGGAGTTAATATTAACGTAGATATATGACCAAACCTAACCAACCCTACCTAACCTAACCTAACCTATCTTTATAGGTTAGGTTAGGTTAGGTAGCCGAAAATGTTAGGTCAGGTTAGGTTAGGTAGGTTAGTTAGTCAAAAAATAATTAATTCATGAAAACTTGGCTTATTAGGCAAATCGGGCCTTGCACAGTAGGCCGAGAGGGGCGTTCTGGCTACTAGGTACGACATATATATATATATATATATATATATATATATATATATATATATATATATATATATATATATATATATATATATATATATATATATATATATATATATATATATATATATATATATATATATATATATATATATATATATATATGCAACAATGATCACAAAAACACTGATCCAAGTATGCAGAATAACCACATATGAAAAATAGAAAATGTTTAACGCGTTTTCGGCTAATTCGCCTTCATCAGAGCAAAGTAGAAACTCTACTTTGCTCTGATGAAGGCGAATTAGCCGAAAACGCGTTAAGCATTTTCTATTTTTCATATGTGGTTATTCTGCATATATATATATATATATATATATATATATATATATATATATATATATATATATATATATATATATATATATATATATATATATATATATATATATATATATATATATATATATATATATATATATATTTCTTGATGCTTCTATATTGGAGCGGAGTCTTGAGGTGGGTAGAATATAGTTGTGCAATAATTGGCAGTTGATTGCTGGTGTTGACTTCTTGATGTGTAGTGCCTCGCAAACGTCAAGCCGCCTGCTATCGCTGTATCTATCGATGATTTCTGTGTTGTTTACTAGGATTTCTCTGGCGATGGTTTGGTTGTGGGAAGAGATTATATGTTCCTTAATGGAGCCCTGTTGCTTATGCATCGTTAAACGCCTAGAAAGAGATGTTTTTGTTCTTTCTAGGCGTTTAACGATGTATAAGCAACAGGGCTCCATTAAGGAACATATAATCTCTTCCCACAACCAAACCATCGCCAGAGAAATCCTAGTAAACAACACAGAAATCATCGACAGATACAGCGATAGCAGGCGGCTTGACGTTTGCGAGGCACTACACATCAAGAAGTCAACACCAGCAATCAACAGCCAATTATTGCACAACTATATTCTACCCACCTCAAGACTCCGCTCCAATATAGAAGCATCAAGAAATATGGACCAATAGGCTTTCTACAAACACTTCTATTCAATACCCATTGTTTGTGTTCTGTCTTGTGTTGATACTTTTAATACCCTATTAATATATATATATATATATATATATATATATATATATATATATATATATATATATATATATATATATACGTGTATATATATGCAAACAAGCCTGAATGGTCCCCAGGACTATATACAACTGAAAACTCACACCCCAGAAGTGACTCGAACCCATACTGCCAGGAGCAACGCAACTGGTATGTACAGGGACGCCTTAATCCGCTTGACCATCACGACCAGACATCCGTACCCGCATTGAACAACACCTCGACATCCTCACAGACCGACATAACCTCAGCACTGAAACAAGGATTATCAAGAAACTAACAACGTTATATGGAGGACCTATGGCAATTCCACGACCAAGAGATGGCTTCCTGAACCTTGCAGGAATTAACCTCACTGAGGACCAAGTCACTCTCCTAAATCTGGGCATAAACTGTCACGTTATGTCCAGACCGAGTGAGATGGCCCGGAAAGTGGAGTTGGAAATTCTGTTGGACGACATATTCGACCTCGAGACACAAAAGAAGGTCACTACCAAAGATACCTTACAAGCAGAACTTATTGCGGAAGGAGGAAAGAATCGAGGCAATTACAGAAGCACCATACTGTCCCCCGAGCTCAAAGCAGCAGCTAAAAGCCTTCGTGAGAACAAGGAGATAGTTGTCAGGAGAGGTGACAAGTCGGCAGTATATGTCATTCTTCAAAAAGACGAATATCTGGCGAAAATGAACCTCATACTCTCTGATTAAACTAAATTCCAAAGGGTAACGAAGGACACTACAGCCGAATTGAAAGCAAAGGGCAACAAACTGATTGAAACTGTGAACGCCAAGAAATTTGGACTCCACCTGCCAAAGATTATTGGGGAATATAAACCTGGATATGCGTATGGAAATGTCAAGACACACAAGCCTGGAAACCCACTTCGGCCAATCATTAGCCAGATTCCCACACCCACGTACAGACTGGCGAAGCGACTCAACGGCCTGCTGACTCCTTATGTCCCTTGCGCCTTCAGCCTGAAGTCTCCAAAAGAATTTGTTGACTTACTGCGGGGCACACGGGCAACAGGGATAAGAGCCTCGTTGGACGTAGAATCACTGTTCACCAACGTACCTGTGGACGAGACAATCGGGATGATAGACGACAGAGTGTATCGTGATCCAGCCTGTACTCCTCTTGACATACCAGAGAATATTCTAAGGAAACTACTCCAAGCTTGTACTAAAGAGGCACTCTTCTTGAGCCCGGATGGGCACATGTATAAGCAAGTAGATGGGGTCGCCATGGGTTCTCCCCTAGGTGTCCTGTTTGCAAACTTCTACATGGGTACCATCGAGCAAAAAGTCTTAGTCGACATGAACTTGAAACCGGCCATATACTGCAGGTATGTTGACGACATTTTTACACAGGTACCTGATGTCAGACATCTGCAGGAGCTGAAGGAGGCATTTGAGCAGAGTTCCGTGCTGCGTTTCACTTACGAGATGGAAACGGATGGGGAGCTGCCCTTTCTAGATGTAACAGTCATAGAAAAGAGCGGAGGTTTCCACACTGCAGTCTACACTAAGGAAACGAACATAGGAATGTGCCTAAATGCCAACAGCGACTGCCCAGACAGGTACAAGAGGAGTGTTGTTAACGCATATGTCGACCGTGCTCTAAGCCACAGCTCAGAATAGAAGCAAGTCGACGAAGAACTCTGTAGGGTAAGGCAGGTCCTAGTCAACAACGGCTTCACCAATGGTTTCGTCGAAGACATCATAAGAAGGAAAGTGAAACGCCATGCAACCTCTGAAGAGACAACTAACACAACACCTATACCCCCTATTAGACTATTTTACAGGAACTTCTTTTCCACAGCTCATAAAACGGAGGAAAGGGTCCTGAAAGATATTGTTAATAGAAACGTTATCCCTACAGACAAAAATCAGAGAATACAACTGACGATTTACTATAAAACCAGAAAAACGGCCAGCCTACTCATGAGAAACTCTCCAGACACAAAGCAGAACGCTTTAAAAGAGACCAACGTCGTCTATGCCTTCAAATGCCCTCTTGGGGACTGTAAGCTCCAAAAAACCCAGTATATAGACAAGACAACAACATCTCTTTCTAGGCGTTTAACGATGCATAAGCAACAGGGCTCCATTAAGGAACATATAATCTCTTCCCACAACCAAACCATCGCCAGAGAAATCCTTGTAAACAACACAGAAATCATCGATAGATACAGCGATAGCAGACGGCTTGACGTTTGCGAGGCACTACACATTAAAAAGTCAACACCAGCAATCAACAGCCAACTAATGCACAACTATATTCTACTCACCTCAAGACTCCACTAAAATACAGAAGCATCAAGAAATATGGACCAATAGGCTTTCTACAATCACTTCCATTCAATACCCATTGTTTCGTGTTCTGTCTTGTGTTGATGAAATTAATACCCTATTAATACCACCTCACCCCATCCATCTCACTCAAATGTAGATATAAACAAATCGGAGATGTGTAAGTTCTATTCATTTGTGTATGTGTTAACTAAAGTCTTTGAAAATGTAATAAGTTTTACGAAACGCGCTCGTGTCGCGTCAGACTAGAAATAAAAATGAATTTTGGAGAATTGATTTTTGAATTACCACCAACAGTGAAAAGAAATGTACGAAATATTGAGAAAATTCGTGTTAAAATTATTAATCTTACTTTTTCGGTCATATTTAATAATATATATATATATATATATATATATATATATATATATATATATATATATATATATATATATATACATATATATATATATATATATATATATAAGCACACAGAAACTGTATTGGAGGGGATCTAAACATTCCCTCTAATGCGTTATGCGTGGTTTCCTCCGAGGCTATGGGTCCCCCTTCTTCCAGCTAGAGGTGGTACTCCCTTCTATATATATATATATATATGTCGTACCTAGTAGCCAGAATGCACTTCTCAGCCTACTATGCAAGGCCAAATTTGCCTAATAAGCCAAGTTTTCATGAATTAATTGTTTTTCGACTACCTAGCCTACCTAACCTAACCTAACCTAACTTTTTCGGCTACCTAACCTAACCTAACCTATAGAGATAGGTTAGGTTAGGTTAGGTAGGGTTGGTTAGGTTCGGTCATATATCTACGTTAACTTTAACTCCAGTAAAAAAAAATGACCTCATACATAAAGAAATGGGTAGATTTATCATTTCATAAAAAAAAAAAAATTAGAGAAAATATAATAATTCAGGAAAACTTGGCTTATTAAGCAAATCGGGCCTTGCATAGTAGGCCGAGACGTGCATTCTGGCTACTAGGTACGACATATATATATATATATATATATATATATATATATATATATATGCAAACAAGCCTGAATGGTCCCCAGGACTATATACAACTGAAAACTCACACCCCAGAAGTGACTCGAACCCATACTCCCACAACTGGTATGTACAGGGACGCCTTAATCACGCTTGACCATCACGACCGGACATAAGGAAGTGATAGCCGAGGCTATATGAACCACTTCCCCGCCGGCACTCGGATGGTAATCTTGGGCATAGCATTTTATCAAATCACTTCATTCTTTGGGGCACACGTGAGGAACACAAATGCAAACAAGCCTGAATGGTCCCCAGGACTATATACAACTGAAAACTCACACCCCAGAAGTGACTCGAACCCATACTCCCACAACTGGTATGTACAGGGACGCCTTAATCCGCTTGACCATCACGACCGGACATAAGGAAGTGATAGCCGAGGCTATATGAACCACTTCCCCGCCGGCACTCGGATGGTAATCTTGGGCATAGCATTTTATCAAATCACTTCATTCTTTGGGGCACACGTGAGGAACACAAATGCAAACAAGCCTGAATGGTCCCCAGGACTATATACAACTGAAAACTCACACCCCAGAAGTGACTCGAACCCATACTCCCACAACTGGTATGTACAGGGACGCCTTAATCCGCTTGACCATCACGACCGGACATAAGGAAGTGATACCAGTTGTGGGAGTACATACCAGTTGTGGGAGTATGGGTTCGAGTCACTTCTGGGGTGTGAGTTTTCAGTTGTATATAGTCCTGGGGACCATTCAGGCTTGTTTGCATTTGTGTTCCTCACGTGTGCCCCAAAGAATGAAGTGATTTGATAAAATGCTATGCCCAAGATTACCATCCGAGTGCCGGCGGGGAAGTGGTTCATATAGCCTCGGCTATCACTTCCTTATGTCCGGTCGTGATGGTCAAGCGGATTAAGGCGTCCCTGTACATACCAGTTGTGGGAGTATGGGTTCGAGTCACTTCTGGGGAGTGAGTTTTCAGTTATATATATATATATATATATATATATATGTCGTACCTAGTAGCCAGAACGCACTTCTCAGCCTACTATGCAAGGCCCAATTTGCCTAATAAGCCAAGTTTTCATGAATTATTTGTTTTTCGACTACCTAACCTACCTAACCTAACCTAACTTTTTCGGCTACCTAACCTAACCTAACCTAACCTAACGTATAGAGATAGATTAGGTTAGGTTAGGTAGGGTTGGTTAGGTTCGGTCTTATATCTACGTTAATTTCAACTCCAATAAAAAAAAATTGACCTCATACATAATGAAATGCGTAGCTTTATCATTCCATAAGAAAAAAATTAGAGAAAATATATTAATTCATGAAAACTTGGCTTATTATGCAAATCGGGCCTTGCATAGTTGGCTGAGAAGTGCGTTCTGGCTACTAGGTACGACATATATATATATATGGCATTTATATTATATATATATATATATATATATATATATATATATATATATATATATATATATATATGTTATATATATATTCATATATATATATATATATATATATATATATATATATATATATATATATATATATATATATATATATATATATTAGTATATTTTGGTAGCAGTCTTTCCTGTAGACATATATTATTAAATATGACCGAAAAAGTAAGATTAATAATTCTAACACGAATTTTCTCAATCTTTCGTACATTACGCTTCACTGTTGGAGGTAAATAAAAAATCACTTCTCCAAAATTCATTTTTATTTCTAGTCTGACGCGACACGGGCGCGTTTCGTAAAACTTATTACATTTTCAAAGACTTCACAAATACACAACTGATTAGAACTTACGTATCTCTGATTTTATATCTACATTTGAGTGAGGTGGGAGGGGTGATGTGGCATTAACACAAGACAGAACAAGAGGGGATATTAATAGGGTATTAAAAGTATCAACACAAGACAGAACAGAAACAATGAGTATTGAATAGAAGTGTTTGTAGAAAGCCTATTGGTCCATATTTCTTGATGCTTCTATATTGGAGCGGAGTCTTGAGGTGGGTAGAATATAGTTGTGCAATAATTGGCTGTTGATTGCTGGTGTTGACTTCTTGATGTGTAGTGCCTCGCTAACGTCAAGCCGCCTGCTATCGCTGTATCTATCGATGATTTCTGTTTGGTTTACTAGGATTACTAGAAATCCTGAGGTTCAAGCTGAGGTTCAAGGATTTCCTCAGCTGAGGAAATCAGCTGAGGTTCAAGAAAGTGATGAAGTTTCTCCTCCGGTTTTGGTGACCACCCGTGCACAAGCTGCACGCCCGCAACCAGCTGACTCTACTGCAACCGCTGTCCCTCAAGACCATCAGAACCTACCACAGAATCTTACTATGTTGGAGTTCCGTAAGTTACAGAGGGAGGAACTTTCATTAACACCATTATTCTTCCAGGCTGAGACTCAACCTGACAGTATCCCTGGGTTCTTCCTAGAGAATCAGTTGCTCTACCGCAGGTACAGACCGAGTAAGCTGACGGAGGATGACGATTGGGCAAATGTCGAACAACTAGTGGTTCCCACCGGCCTATTGCCCGATATTCTACACCTGGCCCACGGAGCACTTTCTCACTATGGTTTTAACAAAACCTACCACGGAGTCACACAAGACTACTACTGGCCAGGTATGGTTAAAGATGTCAAAAGTTACGTGCAACAGTGTCATATATGTTGGATGGCAGGGAAATCTAACATCCTGATTCCCAAAGCTCCTTTAATTCCCATCCTGGTGCCTGCGGAACCTTTCCACAGACTCATCATAGACTGTGTTGGTCCTTTACCCCGGACCAGTTCTGGCAACGCTTATATACTAACCATCCTGTGTCCAACCTCCAGATTCCCCATAGCATTTCCTGTAAAGAACATTATGGCTGCTACGGTGGTAAAACAACTATTGAAGATCTTTACCCAATACGGATTTCCAAGGGAGGTTCAAAGTGACTGTGGCACCAACTTCACCAGTGATCTCTTCAAGAAGACACTGGAAGAGTTCAACATCACTCAGGTATTGTCCAGCCCCTATCATCCTGCTTCACAGGGTTCTCTGGAACGTAGTCACCAAATGATTAAATCACTCCTAAAGAAATTCTGCAATGAAACCATGAATGACTGGGATAAACAACTTGACATCATCATGTGTATTTTCAGAAGTCTCCCAAATGAATCTTTAGGAGTATCTCCTTATGAGATGCTCTACGGACGTAAGTGCCGTACTCCTCTCAAAGCTTTTAAAGACACTCTACGTAATGCCACCTTCAGTGACCCTCAGAATGTGCCCCAGTTTCTTCAAAACTTAAAGCACATTCTAGAGAGAGTACGTAAATTTGCTAATGACAATCTATTGAAAGCTCAAGAGAGGATGAAGACTCATTTTGACCAACGCAGCAATATCAGGAAATTTAAACCAAGAGACTTCGTGTTGGCATATCTTCCTATCCCAGGTTCTTCATTGCAAAATAAGTTTTCAGGACCCTACCGCATCAAGGAGTGCAGAAAAAACCACAACTACGTTCTTGAGACTCCAGATAGGCGGCGGAGGACCCAGTTGTGCCATGTCAATCTACTAAAGGAGTTTAAAGGTATTCCCCCCACTGTGTTAATGTCACTCTCCACTTTCAAAGATCCATACCTCCATAGTGAGACCTTCCCGGCTTCTCCTCCAAAAAGCTCTGACTCTGAGTCAGTGCCTTCCAACTCAGAAATCCGTAATGATCTTCCTAAAAATTTACAGGACTATAATATTGCTCCTTTGCTATGTTCTGATCCCATTCTCGCCTCTCCAGATATCACGAAGCCCTTCCTCATCAAGGTCGACGCCAGTAGTACCGGCATCGGGGGCGTCCTACTACAACAACGAGGCGAGGAGGTTCTTCCTGTCGGCTACCATAGCTACAAGTTGAAACCTCACCAGAAGAACTACAGCACTATCGAAACGAACTCCTCTCTATCGTCCTGAATCTGCAACATTTCGAACCTTACCTAGAGGAGAATTGGTCTATTACCATCTACTCGGACCACAATCCCCTGCGGTTCCTACAACAGGCCCAATTCAGCAATCAACGTCTTCTACGCTGGGCCTTGTACTTGCAGAATTTTAATCTGGAGATCTTCTACATCAAAGGTTCGGACAACATCATAGCCGACGCCCTCTCCAGAGTCTACGAGGTAGAGACAGCTACTCCTACCTCTACACCATCTACTGAAGTACTTAACCCGTAAGAGCAGACTTCGGGGGAGAGCTGTTACGATAATCTCCTTCAAGAGAGATTTGGCCTGCTCTTTCCTATCGTCATGTTACTTCAGTACATCTACAACATCTAGATACTACAAGCAAGTGTAGTATATATTTAGCCAACTACGTTTTGCCAGGCGCAAACGTATCAAACTCGCTCTCCACCCTCCCCCCTCCATTGTCGTCGATCACCAAACTAGCATTTCCAGCCTGTCCGCTTCTGATTGGTGAATCGACGTCTGCACCACTGCACTTCTGCACCTCAGCGCCATATACCTAGCCGATGTCTAGGCCTGCACCAGCCATTGGAGTTAGAATATTCTGTGCTCTCAAGCTGAACCACCATCTGATATATGCTCTGTCTATTAGTGGATGTTCTCAGCCAGCACTTTATTCTCAGCACCTGTTAAATTTATTTTGTCTTTATCCATTTTAGAGTAACGTCACCATTATATTATTTTATGTTATTTTTTGAATCTTGTGAGTTTGCACTGTACATAGCCAAGGAATTGTATTATTCTTAATTTGTTTTAAATTTAATTAAAGTTTCATTGTTCATACTATTTGTTTTGCTTTTTTTTTGCCTTTGCTACAGAACACAACAGCTACGCAGTCATCTTTTTTTTTTTAAATATATATATATACATTTAAATGTATATATATTTAAATATATATATATATATTTAAATATATATATATATATATATATATATATATATATATATATATATATATATATATATATATATATATATATATATATTATTAAATATGACCGAAAAAGTAAGATTAATAATTCTAACACGAATTTTCTCTATCTTTCGTACATTACGCTTCACTGTTGGAGGTAAATCAAAAATCACTTCTCCAAAATTCATTTTTATTTCTAGTCTGACGCGACACGGGCGCGTTTCGTAAAACTTATTACATTTTCAAAGACTTCACAAATACACAACTGATTAGAACTTACGTATCTCTGATTTTATATCTACATTTGAGTGAGGTGGGAGGGGTGATGTGGCATTAACACAAGACAGAACAAGAGGGGATATTAATAGGGTATTAAAAGTATCAACACAAGACAGAACAGAAACAATGGGTATTGAATAGAAGTGTTTTAAGAAAGCCTATTGGTCCATATTTCTTGATGCTTCTATATTGGAGCGGAGTCTTGAGGTGGGTAGAATATAGTTGTGCAATAATTGGCTGTTGATTGCTGGTGTTGACTTCTTGATGTGTAGTGCCTCGCAAACGTCAAGCCGCCTGCTATCGCTGTATCTATCGATGATTTCTGTGTTGTTTACTAGGATTTCTCTGGCGATGGTTTGGTTATGGGAAGAGATTATATGTTCCTTAATGGAGCCCTGTTGCTTATGCATCGTTAAACGCCTAGAAAGAGATGTTGTTGTCTTGCCTATATACTGGGTTTTTCCAAGAAGGAAAGTGAAAAGCCATGCAACCTCTGAAGAGACAACTAACACAACACCTATACCCCCTATTAGACTATTTTACAGGAACTTCTTTTCCACAGCTCATAAAACGGAGGAAAGGGTCCTGAAAGATATTGTTAATAGAAACGTTATCCCTACAGACAAAAATCAGAGGATACAACTGACGATTTACTATAAAACCAGAAAAACGGCCAGCCTACTCATGAGAAACTCTCCAGACACAAAACAGAACGCTTTAAAAGAGACTAACGTCGTCTATGCCTTCAAATGCCCACTTGGGGACTGTAAGCTCCAAAAAACCCAGTATATAGGCAAGACAACAACATCTCTTTCTAGGCGATTAACGATGCATAAGCAACAGGGCTCCAATTAATGCACAACTATATTCTACCCACTTCAAGGCTCCGCACCAATATAGAAGCATCAAGAAATATAGGCCAATAGGCCCTTTGCAGTTAATTCCATTCAACCCTTTAATTTACCCAATATATACCCATTGTTTCGTGTTCTGTCTTGTGTTGAAAGTTTTGTTCACCTCATCCAAAACTGTTGTAACATATCACCTCACCCAAATGTAGGTATATAAGATGAGAGCTGTTTAAAATTATAGCATAGAAGAACTCTGTTTAGTGTTTGCAGGTTATAGTTGTGTGTGTGTAAACTAAAGTCTTTGAAAATGTAATAAGTTATTACGAAACGCATTCAAGCGTCGCGTCAGACTAGAAAAAAAAGGAATGAGGAGGGAGATTCCACGGTAGTTGTTGCAGTCGCCCCTGTCACCTTTATACAGCGTGACGATGTTGGCATCCCTCATATATATATATATATATATATATATATATATATATATATATATATAAGGCACAACTCTTCTAAACACGAGAGTGAAGTATACAACTTTAGAACACTTTCCCACCAGGAGACTCGAACCCTAGCCAGCACAGAAGCCTTCCAGCAACTGGCATAACAGGTACGCCTTAACCCACTCCACCACCCGCTCAGACTCTTAAAAGAGATGGTAATTTCGGAGTATTTAAATACACCAAAGATCATCACCTCCCAAGAGCACCAGAGCAAGTGAGGGGTCATTTAGACGTTAATTTCATCAAGTCCCTGTTAATATGGGAAGACACAGTGTCTATGCTTAAGGCACAACTCTTCTAAACACGAGAGTGAAGTATACAACTTTAGAACACTTTCCCACCAGGAGACTCGAACCCTAGCCAGCACAGAAGCCTTCCAGCAACTGGCATAACAGGTACGCCTTAACCCACTCCACCACCCACTCAGACTCTTAAAAGAGATGGTAATTTCGGAGTATTTAAATACACCAAAGATCATCACCTCCCAAGAGCACCAGAGCAAGTGAGGGGTCATTTAGACGTTAATTTCATCAAGTCCCTGTTAATATGGGAAGACACAGTGTCTATGCTTAAGGCACAACTCTTCTAAACACGAGAGTGAAGTATACAACTTTAGAACACTTTCCCACCAGGAGACTCGAACCCTAGCCAGCACAGAAGCCTTCCAGCAACTGGCATAACAGGTACGCCTTAACCCACTCCACCACCCGCTCAGACTCTTAAAAGAGATGGTAATTTCGGAGTATTTAAATACACCAAAGATCATCACCTCCCAAGAGCACCAGAGCAAGTGAGGGGTCATTTAGACGTTAATTTCATCAAGTCCCTGTTAATATGGGAAGACACAGTGTCTATGCTTAAGGCACAACTCTTCTAAACACGAGAGTGAAGTATACAACTTTAGAACACTTTCCCACCAGGAGACTCGAACCCTAGCCAGCACAGAAGCCTTCCAGCAACTGGCATAACAGGTACGCCTTAACCCACTCCACCACCCGCTCAGACTCTTAAAAGAGATGGTAATTTCGGAGTATTTAAATACACCAAAGATCATCACCTCCCAAGAGCACCAGAGCAAGTGAGGGGTCATTTAGACGTTAATTTCATCAAGTCCCTGTTAATATGGGAAGACACAGTGTCTATGCTTAAGGCACAACTCTTCTAAACACGAGAGTGAAGTATACAACTTTAGAACACTTTCCCACCAGGAGACTCGAACCCTAGCCAGCACAGAAGCCTTCCAGCAACTGGCATAACAGGTACGCCTTAACCCACTCCACCACCCGCTCAGACTCTTAAAAGTGATGGTAATTTCGGAGTATTTAAATGACCCCTCACTTGCTCTGGTGCTCTTGGGAGGTGATGATCTTTGGTGTATTTAAATACTCCGAAATTACCATCTCTTTTAAGAGTCTGAGCGGGTGGTGGAGTGGGTTAAGGCGTACCTGTTATGCCAGTTGCTGGAAGGCTTCTGTGCTGGCTAGGGTTCGAGTCTCCTGGTGGGAAAGTGTTCTAAAGTTGTATACTTCACTCTCGTGTTTAGAAGAGTTGTGCCTTAAGCATAGACACTGTGTCTTCCCATATTAACAGGGACTTGATGAAATTAACGTCTAAATGACCCCTCACTTGCTCTGGTGCTCTTGGGAGGTGATGATCTTTGGTGTATTTAAATACTCCGAAATTACCATCTCTTTTAAGAGTCTGAGCGGGTGGTGGAGTGGGTTAAGGCGTACCTGTTATGCCAGTTGCTGGAAGGCTTCTGTGCTGGCTAGGGTTCGAGTCTCCTGGTGGGAAAGTGTTCTAAAGTTGTATACTTCACTCTCGTGTTTAGAAGAGTTGTGCCTTAAGCATAGACACTGTGTCTTCCCATATTAACAGGGACTTGATGAAATTAACGTCTAAATGACCCCTCACTTGCTCTGGTGCTCTTGGGAGGTGATGATCTTTGGTGTATTTAAATACTCCGAAATTACCATCTCTTTTAAGAGTCTGAGCGGGTGGTGGAGTGGGTTAAGGCGTACCTGTTATGCCAGTTGCTGGAAGGCTTCTGTGCTGGCTAGGGTTCGAGTCTCCTGGTGGGAAAGTGTTCTAAAGTTGTATACTTCACTCTCGTGTTTAGAAGAGTTGTGCCTTAAGCATAGACACTGTGTCTTCCCATATTAACAGGGACTTGATGAAATTAACGTCTAAATGACCCCTCACTTGCTCTGGTGCTCTTGGGAGGTGATGATCTTTGGTGTATTTAAATACTCCGAAATTACCATCTCTTTTAAGAGTCTGAGCGGGTGGTGGAGTGGGTTAAGGCGTACCTGTTATGCCAGTTGCTGGAAGGCTTCTGTGCTGGCTAGGGTTCGAGTCTCCTGGTGGGAAAGTGTTCTAAAGTTGTATACTTCACTCTCGTGTTTAGAAGAGTTGTGCCTTAAGCATAGACACTGTGTCTTCCCATATTAACAGGGACTTGATGAAATTAACGTCTAAATGACCCCTCACTTGCTCTGGTGCTCTTGGGAGGTGATGATCTTTGGTGTATTTAAATACTCCGAAATTACCATCTCTTTTAAGAGTCTGAGCGGGTGGTGGAGTGGGTTAAGGCGTACCTGTTATGCCAGTTGCTGGAAGGCTTCTGTGCTGGCTAGGGTTCGAGTCTCCTGGTGGGAAAGTGTTCTAAAGTTGTATACTTCACTCTCGTGTTTAGAAGAGTTGTGCCTTAAGCATAGACACTGTGTCTTCCCATATTAACAGGGACTTGATGAAATTAACGTCTAAATGACCCCTCACTTGCTCTGGTGCTCTTGGGAGGTGATGATCTTTGGTGTATTTAAATACTCCGAAATTACCATCTCTTTTAAGAGTCTGAGCGGGTGGTGGAGTGGGTTAAGGCGTACCTGTTATGCCAGTTGCTGGAAGGCTTCTGTGCTGGCTAGGGTTCGAGTCTCCTGGTGGGAAAGTGTTCTAAAGTTGTATACTTCACTCTCGTGTTTAGAAGAGTTGTGCCTTAAGCATAGACACTGTGTCTTCCCATATTAACAGGGACTTGATGAAATTAACGTCTAAATGACCCCTCACTTGCTCTGGTGCTCTTGGGAGGTGATGATCTTTGGTGTATTTAAATACTCCGAAATTACCATCTCTTTTAAGAGTCAGAGTGGGTGGTGGAGTGGGTTAAGGCGTACCTGTTATGCCAGTTGCTGGAAGGCTTCTGTGCTGGCTAGGGTTCGAGTCTCCTGGTGGGAAAGTGTTCTAAAGTTGTATACTTCACTCTCGTGTTTAGAAGAGTTGTGCCTTAAGCATAGACACTGTGTCTTCCCATATTAACAGGGACTTGATGAAATTAACGTCTAAATGACCCCTCACTTGCTCTGGTGCTCTTGGGAGGTGATGATCTTTGGTGTATTTAAATACTCCGAAATTACCATCTCTTTTAAGAGTCTGAGCGGGTGGTGGAGTGGGTTAAGGCGTACCTGTTATGCCAGTTGCTGGAAGGCTTCTGTGCTGGCTAGGGTTCGAGTCTCCTGGTGGGAAAGTGTTCTAAAGTTGTATACTTCACTCTCGTGTTTAGAAGAGTTGTGCCTTAAGCATAGACACTGTGTCTTCCCATATTAACAGGGACTTGATGAAATTAACGTCTAAATGACCCCTCACTTGCTCTGGTGCTCTTGGGAGGTGATGATCTTTGGTGTATTTAAATACTCCGAAATTACCATCTCTTTTAAGAGTCTGAGCGGGTGGTGGAGTGGGTTAAGGCGTACCTGTTATGCCAGTTGCTGGAAGGCTTCTGTGCTGGCTAGGGTTCGAGTCTCCTGGTGGGAAAGTGTTCTAAAGTTGTATACTTCACTCTCGTGTTTAGAAGAGTTGTGCCTTAAGCATAGACACTGTGTCTTCCCATATTAACAGGGACTTGATGAAATTAACGTCTAAATGACCCCTCACTTGCTCTGGTGCTCTTGGGAGGTGATGATCTTTGGTGTATTTAAATACTCCGAAATTACCATCTCTTTTCAGAGTCTGAGCGGGTGGTGGAGTGGGTTAAGGCGTACCTGTTATGCCAGTTGCTGGAAGGCTTCTGTGCTGGCTAGGGTTCGAGTCTCCTGGTGGGAAAGTGTTCTAAAGTTGTATACTTCACTCTCGTGTTTAGAAGAGTTGTGCCTTAAGCATAGACACTGTGTCTTCCCATATTAACAGGGACTTGATGAAATTAACGTCTAAATGACCCCTCACTTGCTCTGGTGCTCTTGGGAGGTGATGATCTTTGGTGTATTTAAATACTCCGAAATTACCATCTCTTTTAAGAGTCTGAGCGGGTGGTGGAGTGGGTTAAGGCGTACCTGTTATGCCAGTTGCTGGAAGGCTTCTGTGCTGGCTAGGGTTCGAGTCTCCTGGTGGGAAAGTGTTCTAAAGTTGTATACTTCACTCTCGTGTTTAGAAGAGTTGTGCCTTAAGCATAGACACTGTGTCTTCCCATATTAACAGGGACTTGATGAAATTAACGTCTAAATGACCCCTCACTTGCTCTGGTGCTCTTGGGAGGTGATGATCTTTGGTGTATTTAAATACTCCGAAATTACCATCTCTTTTAAGAGTCTGAGCGGGTGGTGGAGTGGGTTAAGGCGTACCTGTTATGCCAGTTGCTGGAAGGCTTCTGTGCTGGCTAGGGTTCGAGTCTCCTGGTGGGAAAGTGTTCTAAAGTTGTATACTTCACTCTCGTGTTTAGAAGAGTTGTGCCTTAAGCATAGACACTGTGTCTTCCCATATTAACAGGGACTTGATGAAATTAACGTCTAAATGACCCCTCACTTGCTCTGGTGCTCTTGGGAGGTGATGATCTTTGGTGTATTTAAATACTCCGAAATTACCATCTCTTTTAAGAGTCTGAGCGGGTGGTGGAGTGGGTTAAGGCGTACCTGTTATGCCAGTTGCTGGAAGGCTTCTGTGCTGGCTAGGGTTCGAGTCTCCTGGTGGGAAAGTGTTCTAAAGTTGTATACTTCACTCTCGTGTTTAGAAGAGTTGTGCCTTAAGCATAGACACTGTGTCTTCCCATATTAACAGGGACTTGATGAAATTAACGTCTAAATGACCCCTCACTTGCTCTGGTGCTCTTGGGAGGTGATGATCTTTGGTGTATTTAAATACTCCGAAATTACCATCTCTTTTAAGAGTCTGAGCGGGTGGTGGAGTGGGTTAAGGCGTACCTGTTATGCCAGTTGCTGGAAGGCTTCTGTGCTGGCTAGGGTTCGAGTCTCCTGGTGGGAAAGTGTTCTAAAGTTGTATACTTCACTCTCGTGTTTAGAAGAGTTGTGCCTTAAGCATAGACACTGTGTCTTCCCATATTAACAGGGACTTGATGAAATTAACGTCTAAATGACCCCTCACTTGCTCTGGTGCTCTTGGGAGGTGATGATCTTTGGTGTATTTAAATACTCCGAAATTACCATCTCTTTTAAGAGTCTGAGCGGGTGGTGGAGTGGGTTAAGGCGTACCTGTTATGCCAGTTGCTGGAAGGCTTCTGTGCTGGCTAGGGTTCGAGTCTCCTGGTGGGAAAGTGTTCTAAAGTTGTATACTTCACTCTCGTGTTTAGAAGAGTTGTGCCTTAAGCATAGACACTGTGTCTTCCCATATTAACAGGGACTTGATGAAATTAACGTCTAAATGACCCCTCACTTGCTCTGGTGCTCTTGGGAGGTGATGATCTTTGGTGTATTTAAATACTCCGAAATTACCATCTCTTTTAAGAGTCTGAGCGGGTGGTGGAGTGGGTTAAGGCGTACCTGTTATGCCAGTTGCTGGAAGGCTTCTGTGCTGGCTAGGGTTCGAGTCTCCTGGTGGGAAAGTGTTCTAAAGTTGTATACTTCACTCTCGTGTTTAGAAGAGTTGTGCCTTAAGCATAGACACTGTGTCTTCCCATATTAACAGGGACTTGATGAAATTAACGTCTAAATGACCCCTCACTTGCTCTGGTGCTCTTGGGAGGTGATGATCTTTGGTGTATTTAAATACTCCGAAATTACCATCTCTTTTAAGAGTCTGAGCGGGTGGTGGAGTGGGTTAAGGCGTACCTGTTATGCCAGTTGCTGGAAGGCTTCTGTGCTGGCTAGGGTTCGAGTCTCCTGGTGGGAAAGTGTTCTAAAGTTGTATACTTCACTCTCGTGTTTAGAAGAGTTGTGCCTTAAGCATAGACACTGTGTCTTCCCATATTAACTGGGACTTGATGAAATTAACGTCTAAATGACCCCTCACTTGCTCTGGTGCTCTTGGGAGGTGATGATCTTTGGTGTATTTAAATACTCCGAAATTACCATCTCTTTTAAGAGTCTGAGCGGGTGGTGGAGTGGGTTAAGGCGTACCTGTTATGCCAGTTGCTGGAAGGCTTCTGTGCTGGCTAGGGTTCGAGTCTCCTGGTGGGAAAGTGTTCTAAAGTTGTATACTTCACTCTCGTGTTTAGAAGAGTTGTGCCTTAAGCATAGACACTGTGTCTTCCCATATTAACAGGGACTTGATGAAATTAACGTCTAAATGACCCCTCACTTGCTCTGGTGCTCTTGGGAGGTGATGATCTTTGGTGTATTTAAATACTCCGAAATTACCATCTCTTTTAAGAGTCTGAGCGGGTGGTGGAGTGGGTTAAGGCGTACCTGTTATGCCAGTTGCTGGAAGGCTTCTGTGCTGGCTAGGGTTCGAGTCTCCTGGTGGGAAAGTGTTCTAAAGTTGTATACTTCACTCTCGTGTTTAGAAGAGTTGTGCCTTAAGCATAGACACTGTGTCTTCCCATATTAACAGGGACTTGATGAAATTAACGTCTAAATGACCCCTCACTTGCTCTGGTGCTCTTGGGAGGTGATGATCTTTGGTGTATTTAAATACTCCGAAATTACCATCTCTTTTAAGAGTCTGAGCGGGTGGTGGAGTGGGTTAAGGCGTACCTGTTATGCCAGTTGCTGGAAGGCTTCTGTGCTGGCTAGGGTTCGAGTCTCCTGGTGGGAAAGTGTTCTAAAGTTGTATACTTCACTCTCGTGTTTAGAAGAGTTGTGCCTTAAGCATAGACACTGTGTCTTCCCATATTAACAGGGACTTGATGAAATTAACGTCTAAATGACCCCTCACTTGCTCTGGTGCTCTTGGGAGGTGATGATCTTTGGTGTATTTAAATACTCCGAAATTACCATCTCTTTTAAGAGTCTGAGCGGGTGGTGGAGTGGGTTAAGGCGTACCTGTTATGCCAGTTGCTGGAAGGCTTCTGTGCTGGCTAGGGTTCGAGTCTCCTGGTGGGAAAGTGTTCTAAAGTTGTATACTTCACTCTCGTGTTTAGAAGAGTTGTGCCTTAAGCATAGACACTGTGTCTTCCCATATTAACAGGGACTTGATGAAATTAACGTCTAAATGACCCCTCACTTGCTCTGGTGCTCTTGGGAGGTGATGATCTTTGGTGTATTTAAATACTCCGAAATTACCATCTCTTTTAAGAGTCTGAGCGGGTGGTGGAGTGGGTTAAGGCGTACCTGTTATGCCAGTTGCTGGAAGGCTTCTGTGCTGGCTAGGGTTCGAGTCTCCTGGTGGGAAAGTGTTCTAAAGTTGTATACTTCACTCTCGTGTTTAGAAGAGTTGTGCCTTAAGCATAGACACTGTGTCTTCCCATATTAACAGGGACTTGATGAAATTAACGTCTAAATGACCCCTCACTTGCTCTGGTGCTCTTGGGAGGTGATGATCTTTGGTGTATTTAAATACTCCGAAATTACCATCTCTTTTAAGAGTCTGAGCGGGTGGTGGAGTGGGTTAAGGCGTACCTGTTATGCCAGTTGCTGGAAGGCTTCTGTGCTGGCTAGGGTTCGAGTCTCCTGGTGGGAAAGTGTTCTAAAGTTGTATACTTCACTCTCGTGTTTAGAAGAGTTGTGCCTTAAGCATAGACACTGTGTCTTCCCATATTAACAGGGACTTGATGAAATTAACGTCTAAATGACCCCTCACTTGCTCTGGTGCTCTTGGGAGGTGATGATCTTTGGTGTATTTAAATACTCCGAAATTACCATCTCTTTTAAGAGTCTGAGCGGGTGGTGGAGTGGGTTAAGGCGTACCTGTTATGCCAGTTGCTGGAAGGCTTCTGTGCTGGCTAGGGTTCGAGTCTCCTGGTGGGAAAGTGTTCTAAAGTTGTATACTTCACTCTCGTGTTTAGAAGAGTTGTGCCTTAAGCATAGACACTGTGTCTTCCCATATTAACAGGGACTTGATGAAATTAACGTCTAAATGACCCCTCACTTGCTCTGGTGCTCTTGGGAGGTGATGATCTTTGGTGTATTTAAATACTCCGAAATTACCATCTCTTTTAAGAGTCTGAGCGGGTGGTGGAGTGGGTTAAGGCGTACCTGTTATGCCAGTTGCTGGAAGGCTTCTGTGCTGGCTAGGGTTCGAGTCTCCTGGTGGGAAAGTGTTCTAAAGTTGTATATATATATATATATATATATATATATATATATATATATATATATATATATATATATATATGTGTGTGTGTGTGTGTATCACGAAAATAAACGCGTGATTAAAAATGTGACAATGTCAGACCACGGAGGAAAATTGAAACAGGAATTTTCTTAAGTTCTTTCGTATATTAATACATCTTCAGAAGGAGTGGTTTTACAGGTCGAGTACTGGACATAAATAGGCAGGAGAGAATGGTGGAGTGAGGTGAGGTACAATACGTGGACACTGCAGAGGGATTGTTAGGAATTAGTTAGGAGCAGATTAGTTAGGAACAGCCCTCATAGTGATAATTGCGTCATTTATAAAATAACTTGTAAAGACTGTAATAAGGGCAAACATCTAAAGATTTGAAATGTAGAATTTCGCAACATAAATACTCTGTAAGACATGGCCAATTGTCTAATGCTTTGTTTGTTCATCTGTCAGAAGATGCTCACCAAATTGATTGGGAGATGACTTCTTCAATAACGAATTGTAAAAGCACCTATAACAGAAACATAATTGAATCTGCTTTGATACAGATCACAAAAGAAAGTAATTTGAACATTAGCAGTGGTTTATATAACTTAGATCCATTTTTAATAGATCAGTTAAAGAGCGATTTAAGTAAGATCATTGGAACACATTTGTCTCACTAATTGATTGTAAATATTTACTATTTTATGCTATGATGGGGAGCCGGTTGGCCGAGCGGACAGCATGCTGGACTTGTGATCCTGTGGTCCTGGGTTCGATCCCAGGCGCCGGTGAGAAACAATGGGCAGAGTTTCTTTCACCCTATGCCCTTGTTACCTAGCAGTAAAATAGGTACCTGGGTGTTAGTCAGCTGTCACGGGCTGCTTCCTGGGGGTGGAGGCCTGGTCGAGGACCGGGGAAGGGGGACAGTAAAAAGCCCCGAAATCATCTCAAGATTACCTCAAGAAGATGATTATCCATGTGTGGCCCAGTGTGTGGTTGCTGCATCGGATGGGCCAATAGGCCGTCTGCAGTGTCCACGTATTGTACCTCACCTCACTCCACCATTCTCTCCTGCCTATTTATGTCCAGTACTCGACCTGCAAAACCACTCCTTCTGAAGATGTATTAATATACTAAAGTACTTAAGGAAATTCCTGTTTCAATTTTCCTCCGTGGTCTATATATATATATATATATATATATATATATATATATATATATATATATATATATATATATATATATATATATATATATATATATATATATACATATATATGTCGTACCTAGTAGCCAGAACGCACTTCTCAGCCTACTATGCAAGGCCCGATTTGCCTAATAAACCAAGTTTTCCTGAATTAATATATTTTCTCTAATTTTTTTCTTATGATATGATAAAGCTACACATTTCATTATGTATGAGGTCAATTTTTTTTATTGGAGTTAAAATTAACGTAGATATATGACCGAACCTAACCAACCCTTCCTAACCTAACCTAACCTATCTTTATAGGTTAGGTTAGGTAGCCGAAAAAGTTAGGTTAGGTAGGTTAGGTAGTCGAAAAATAAATAATTCATGAAAACTTGGCTTATTAGGCAAATCGGGCCTTGCATGGTAGGCAGAGAAGTGCGTTCTGGCTATTAGGTACGACATATATATATATATATATATATATATATATATATATATATATATATATATATATATATATATATATATATATATATATATATATATATATATATATATAACTGAAAACTCACACCCCAGAAGTGACTCGAACCCATACTCCCACAACTGGTATGTACAGGGACGCCTTAATCCGCTTGACCATCACGACCGGACATAAGGAAGTGATAGCCGAGGCTATATGAACCACTTCCCCGCCGGCACCCGGATGGTAATCTTGGGCATAGCATTTTATCAAATCACCTCATTCTTTGGGGCACACGTGAGGAACACAAATGCAAACAAGCCTGAATGGTCCCCAGGACTATATACAACTGAAAACTCACACCCCAGAAGTGACTCGAACCCATACTCCCACAACTGGTATGTACAGGGACGCCTTAATCCGCTTGACCATCACGACCGGACATAAGGAAGTGATAGCCGAGGCTATATGAACCACTTCCTCGCCGGCACTCGGATGGTAATCTTGGGCATAGCATTTTATCAAATCACCTCATTCTTTGGGGCACACGTGAGGAACACAAATGCAAACAAGCCTGAATGGTCCCCAGGACTATATACAACTGAAAACTCACACCCCAGAAGTGACTCGAACCCATACTCCCACAACTGGTATGTACAGGGACGCCTTAATCCGCTTGACCATCACGACCGGACATAAGGAAGTGATAGCCGAGGCTATATGAACCACTTCCCCGCCGGCACTCGGATGGTAATCTTGGGCATAGCATTTTATCAAATCACCTCATTCTTTGGGGCACACGTGAGGAACACAAATGCAAACAAGCCTGAATGGTCCCCAGGACTATATACAACTGAAAACTCACACCCCAGAAGTGACTCGAACCCATACTCCCACAACTGGTATGTACAGGGACGCCTTAATCCGCTTGACCATCACGACCGGACATAAGGAAGTGATAGCCGAGGCTATATGAACCACTTCCCCGCCGGCACTCGGATGGTAATCTTGGGCATAGCATTTTATCAAATCACCTCATTCTTTGGGGCACACGTGAGGAACACAAATGCAAACAAGCCTGAATGGTCCCCAGGACTATATACAACTGAAAACTCACACCCCAGAAGTGACTCGAACCCATACTCCCACAACTGGTATGTACAGGGACGCCTTAATCCGCTTGACCATCACGACTGGACATAAGGAAGTGATAGCCGAGGCTATATGAACCACTTCCCCGCCGGCACTCGGATGGTAATCTTGGGCATAGCATTTTATCAAATCACCTCATTCTTTGGGGCACACGTGAGGAACACAAATGCAAACAAGCCTGAATGGTCCCCAGGACTATATACAACTGAAAACTCACACCCCAGAAGTGACTCGAACCCATACTCCCACAACTGGTATGTACAGGGACGCCTTAATCCGCTTGACCATCACGACCGGACATAAGGAAGTGATAGCCGAGGCTATATGAACCACTTCCCCGCCGGCACTCGGATGGTAATCTTGGGCATAGCATTTTATCAAATCACCTCATTCTTTGGGGCACACGTGAGGAACACAAATGCAAACAAGCCTGAATGGTCCCCAGGACTATATACAACTGAAAACTCACACCCCAGAAGTGACTCGAACCCATACTCCCACAACTGGTATGTACAGGGACGCCTTAATCCGCTTGACCATCACGACCGGACATAAGGAAGTGATAGCCGAGGCTATATGAACCACTTCCCCGCCGGCACTCGGATGGTAATCTTGGGCATAGCATTTTATCAAATCACCTCATTCTTTGGGGCACACGTGAGGAACACAAATGCAAACAAGCCTGAATGGTCCCCAGGACTATATACAACTGAAAACTCACACCCCAGAAGTGACTCGAACCCATACTCCCACAACTGGTATGTACAGGGACGCCTTAATCCGCTTGACCATCACGACCGGACATAAGGAAGTGATAGCCGAGGCTATATGAACCACTTCCCCGCCGGCACTCGGATGGTAATCTTGGGCATAGCATTTTATCAAATCACCTCATTCTTTGGGGCACACGTGAGGAACACAAATGCAAACAAGCCTGAATGGTCCCCAGGACTATATACAACTGAAAACTCACACCCCAGAAGTGACTCGAACCCATACTCCCACAACTGGTATGTACAGGGACGCCTTAATCCGCTTGACCATCACGACCGGACATAAGGAAGTGATAGCCGAGGCTATATGAACCACTTCCCCGCCGGCACTCGGATGGTAATCTTGGGCATAGCATTTTATCAAATCACCTCATTCTTTGGGGCACACGTGAGGAACACAAATGCAAACAAGCCTGAATGGTCCCCAGGACTATATACAACTGAAAACTCACACCCCAGAAGTGACTCGAACCCATACTCCCACAACTGGTATGTACAGGGACGCCTTAATCCGCTTGACCATCACGACCGGACATAAGGAAGTGATAGCCGAGGCTATATGAACCACTTCCCCGCCGGCACTCGGATGGTAATCTTGGGCATAGCATTTTATCAAATCACCTCATTCTTTGGGGCACACGTGAGGAACACAAATGCAAACAAGCCTGAATGGTCCCCAGGACTATATACAACTGAAAACTCACACCCCAGAAGTGACTCGAACCCATACTCCCACAACTGGTATGTACAGGGACGCCTTAATCCGCTTGACCATCACGACCGGACATAAGGAAGTGATAGCCGAGGCTATATGAACCACTTCCCCGCCGGCACTCGGATGGTAATCTTGGGCATAGCATTTTATCAAATCACCTCATTCTTTGGGGCACACGTGAGGAACACAAATGCAAACAAGCCTGAATGGTCCCCAGGACTATATACAACTGAAAACTCACACCCCAGAAGTGACTCGAACCCATACTCCCACAACTGGTATGTACAGGGACGCCTTAATCCGCTTGACCATCACGACCGGACATAAGGAAGTGATAGCCGAGGCTATATGAACCACTTCCCCGCCGGCACTCGGATGGTAATCTTGGGCATAGCATTTTATCAAATCACCTCATTCTTTGGGGCACACGTGAGGAACACAAATGCAAACAAGCCTGAATGGTCCCCAGGACTATATACAACTGAAAACTCACACCCCAGAAGTGACTCGAACCCATACTCCCACAACTGGTATGTACAGGGACGCCTTAATCCGCTTGACCATCACGACCGGACATAAGGAAGTGATAGCCGAGGCTATATGAACCACTTCCCCGCCGGCACTCGGATGGTAATCTTGGGCATAGCATTTTATCAAATCACCTCATTCTTTGGGGCACACGTGAGGAACACAAATGCAAACAAGCCTGAATGGTCCCCAGGACTATATACAACTGAAAACTCACACCCCAGAAGTGACTCGAACCCATACTCCCACAACTGGTATGTACAGGGACGCCTTAATCCGCTTGACCATCACGACCGGACATAAGGAAGTGATAGCCGAGGCTATATGAACCACTTCCCCGCCGGCACTCGGATGGTAATCTTGGGCATAGCATTTTATCAAATCACCTCATTCTTTGGGGCACACGTGAGGAACACAAATGCAAACAAGCCTGAATGGTCCCCAGGACTATATACAACTGAAAACTCACACCCCAGAAGTGACTCGAACCCATACTCCCACAACTGGTATGTACAGGGACGCCTTAATCCGCTTGACCATCACGACCGGACATAAGGAAGTGATAGCCGAGGCTATATGAACCACTTCCCCGCCGGCACTCGGATGGTAATCTTGGGCATAGCATTTTATCAAATCACCTCATTCTTTGGGGCACACGTGAGGAACACAAATGCAAACAAGCCTGAATGGTCCCCAGGACTATATACAACTGAAAACTCACACCCCAGAAGTGACTCGAACCCATACTCCCACAACTGGTATGTACAGGGACGCCTTAATCCGCTTGACCATCACGACCGGACATAAGGAAGTGATAGCCGAGGCTATATGAACCACTTCCCCGCCGGCACTCGGATGGTAATCTTGGGCATAGCATTTTATCAAATCACCTCATTCTTTGGGGCACACGTGAGGAACACAAATGCAAACAAGCCTGAATGGTCCCCAGGACTATATACAACTGAAAACTCACACCCCAGAAGTGACTCGAACCCATACTCCCACAACTGGTATGTACAGGGACGCCTTAATCCGCTTGACCATCACGACCGGACATAAGGAAGTGATAGCCGAGGCTATATGAACCACTTCCCCGCCGGCACTCGGATGGTAATCTTGGGCATAGCATTTTATCAAATCACCTCATTCTTTGGGGCACACGTGAGGAACACAAATGCAAACAAGCCTGAATGGTCCCCAGGACTATATACAACTGAAAACTCACACCCCAGAAGTGACTCGAACCCATACTCCCACAACTGGTATGTACAGGGACGCCTTAATCCGCTTGACCATCACGACCGGACATAAGGAAGTGATAGCCGAGGCTATATGAACCACTTCCCCGCCGGCACTCGGATGGTAATCTTGGGCATAGCATTTTATCAAATCACCTCATTCTTTGGGGCACACGTGAGGAACACAAATGCAAACAAGCCTGAATGGTCCCCAGGACTATATACAACTGAAAACTCACACCCCAGAAGTGACTCGAACCCATACTCCCACAACTGGTATGTACAGGGACGCCTTAATCCGCTTGACCATCACGACCGGACATAAGGAAGTGATAGCCGAGGCTATATGAACCACTTCCCCGCCGGCACTCGGATGGTAATCTTGGGCATAGCATTTTATCAAATCACCTCATTCTTTGGGGCACACGTGAGGAACACAAATGCAAACAAGCCTGAATGGTCCCCAGGACTATATACAACTGAAAACTCACACCCCAGAAGTGACTCGAACCCATACTCCCACAACTGGTATGTACAGGGACGCCTTAATCCGCTTGACCATCACGACCGGACATAAGGAAGTGATAGCCGAGGCTATATGAACCACTTCCCCGCCGGCACTCGGATGGTAATCTTGGGCATAGCATTTTATCAAATCACCTCATTCTTTGGGGCACACGTGAGGAACACAAATGCAAACAAGCCTGAATGGTCCCCAGGACTATATACAACTGAAAACTCACACCCCAGAAGTGACTCGAACCCATACTCCCACAACTGGTATGTACAGGGACGCCTTAATCCGCTTGACCATCACGACCGGACATAAGGAAGTGATAGCCGAGGCTATATGAACCACTTCCCCGCCGGCACTCGGATGGTAATCTTGGGCATAGCATTTTATCAAATCACCTCATTCTTTGGGGCACACGTGAGGAACACAAATGCAAACAAGCCTGAATGGTCCCCAGGACTATATACAACTGAAAACTCACACCCCAGAAGTGACTCGAACCCATACTCCCACAACTGGTATGTACAGGGACGCCTTAATCCGCTTGACCATCACGACCGGACATAAGGAAGTGATAGCCGAGGCTATATGAACCACTTCCCCGCCGGCACTCGGATGGTAATCTTGGGCATAGCATTTTATCAAATCACCTCATTCTTTGGGGCACACGTGAGGAACACAAATGCAAACAAGCCTGAATGGTCCCCAGGACTATATACAACTGAAAACTCACACCCCAGAAGTGACTCGAACCCATACTCCCACAACTGGTATGTACAGGGACGCCTTAATCCGCTTGACCATCACGACCGGACATAAGGAAGTGATAGCCGAGGCTATATGAACCACTTCCCCGCCGGCACTCGGATGGTAATCTTGGGCATAGCATTTTATCAAATCACCTCATTCTTTGGGGCACACGTGAGGAACACAAATGCAAACAAGCCTGAATGGTCCCCAGGACTATATACAACTGAAAACTCACACCCCAGAAGTGACTCGAACCCATACTCCCACAACTGGTATGTACAGGGACGCCTTAATCCGCTTGACCATCACGACCGGACATAAGGAAGTGATAGCCGAGGCTATATGAACCACTTCCCCGCCGGCACTCGGATGGTAATCTTGGGCATAGCATTTTATCAAATCACCTCATTCTTTGGGGCACACGTGAGGAACACAAATGCAAACAAGCCTGAATGGTCCCCAGGACTATATACAACTGAAAACTCACACCCCAGAAGTGACTCGAACCCATACTCCCACAACTGGTATGTACAGGGACGCCTTAATCCGCTTGACCATCACGACCGGACATAAGGAAGTGATAGCCGAGGCTATATGAACCACTTCCCCGCCGGCACTCGGATGGTAATCTTGGGCATAGCATTTTATCAAATCACCTCATTCTTTGGGGCACACGTGAGGAACACAAATGCAAACAAGCCTGAATGGTCCCCAGGACTATATACAACTGAAAACTCACACCCCAGAAGTGACTCGAACCCATACTCCCACAACTGGTATGTACAGGGACGCCTTAATCCGCTTGACCATCACGACCGGACATAAGGAAGTGATAGCCGAGGCTATATGAACCACTTCCCCGCCGGCACTCGGATGGTAATCTTGGGCATAGCATTTTATCAAATCACCTCATTCTTTGGGGCACACGTGAGGAACACAAATGCAAACAAGCCTGAATGGTCCCCAGGACTATATACAACTGAAAACTCACACCCCAGAAGTGACTCGAACCCATACTCCCACAACTGGTATGTACAGGGACGCCTTAATCCGCTTGACCATCACGACCGGACATAAGGAAGTGATAGCCAAGGCTATATGAACCACTTCCCGCCGGCACTCGGATGGTAATCTTGGGCATAGCATTTTATCAAATCACCTCATTCTTTGGGGCACACGTGAGGAACACAATGCAAACAAGCCTGAATGGTCCCCAGGACTATATACAACTGAAAACTCACACCCCAGAAGTGACTCGAACCCATACTCCCACAACTGGTATGTACAGGGACGCCTTAATCCGCTTGACCATCACGACCGGACATAAGGAAGTGATAGCCGAGGCTATATGAACCACTTCCCCGCCGGCACTCGGATGGTAATCTTGGCATAGCATTTTATCAAATCACCTCATTCTTTGGGGCACACGTGAGGAACACAAATGCAAACAAGCCTGAATGGTCCCAGGACTATATACAACTGAAAACTCACACCCCAGAAGTGACTCGAACCCATACTCCCACAACTGGTATGTACAGGGAGCCTTAATCCGCTTGACCATCACGACCGGACATAAGGAAGTGATAGCCGAGGCTATATGAACCACTTCCCCGCCGGCACTCGGATGGTAATCTTGGGCATAGCATTTTATCAAATCACCTCATTCTTTGGGGCACACGTGAGGAACACAAATGCAAACAAGCCTGAATGGTCCCCAGGACTATATACAACTGAACTCACACCCCAGAAGTGACTCGAACCCATACTCCCACAACTGTATGTACAGGGACGCCTTAATCCCTTGACCATCACGACCGGACATAAGGAAGTGATAGCCGAGGCTATATGAACCACTTCCCGCCGGCACTCGGATGGTAATCTTGGGCATAGCATTTTATCAAATCACCTCATTCTTTGGGGCACACGTGAGGAACACAAATGCAAACAAGCCTGAATGGTCCCCAGGACTATATACAACTGAAAACTCACACCCCAGAAGTGACTCGAACCCATACCCACAACTGGTATGTACAGGGACGCCTTAATCCGCTTGACCATCACGACCGGACATAAGGAAGTGATAGCCGAGGCTATATGAACCACTTCCCCGCCGGCACTGGATGGTAATCTTGGGCATAGCATTTTATCAAATCACCTCATTCTTTGGGGCACACGTGAGGAACACAAATGCAAACAAGCCTGAATGGTCCCCAGGACTATATACAACTGAAAACTCACACCCCAGAAGTGACTCGAACCCATACTCCCACAACTGGTATGTACAGGGACGCCTTAATCCGCTTGACCATCACGACCGGACATAAGGAAGTGATAGCCGAGGCTATATGAACCACTTCCCCGCCGGCACTCGGATGGTAATCTTGGGCATAGCATTTTATCAAATCACCTCATTCTTTGGGGCACACGTGAGGAACACAAATGCAAACAAGCCTGAATGGTCCCCAGGACTATATACAACTGAAAACTCACACCCAGAAGTGACTCGAACCATACTCCCACAACTGGTATGTACAGGGACGCTTAATCCGCTTGACCATCACGACCGGACATAAGGAAGTGATAGCCGAGGCTATATGAACCACTTCCCCGCCGGCACTCGGATGGTAATCTTGGCATAGCATTTTATCAAATCACCTCATTCTTTGGGGCACACGTGAGGAACACAAATGCAAACAAGCCTGAATGGTCCCCAGGACTATATACAACTGAAAAACTCACACCCCAGAAGTGACTCGAACCCATACTCCCACAACTGGTATGTACAGGGACGCCTTAATCCGCTTGACCATCACGACCGGACATAAGGAGTGATAGCCGAGGCTATATGAACCACTTCCCCGCCGGCACTCGGATGGTAATCTTGGGCATAGCATTTTATCAAATCACCTCATTCTTTGGGGCACACGTGAGGAACACAAATGCAAACAAGCCTGAATGGTCCCCAGGACTATATACAACTGAAAACTCACACCCCAGAAGTGACTCGAACCCATACTCCCACAACTGGTATGTACAGGGACGCCTTAATCCGCTTGACCATCACGACGGGACATAAGGAAGTGATAGCCGAGGCTATATGAACCACTTCCCCGCCGGCACTCGGATGGTAATCTTGGGCATAGCATTTTATCAAATCACCTCATTCTTTGGGGCACACGTGAGGAACACAAATGCAAACAAGCCTGAATGGTCCCCAGGACTATATACAACTGAAAACTCACACCCCAGAAGTGACTCGAACCCATACTCCCACAACTGGTATGTACAGGGACGCCTTAATCCGCTTGACCATCACGACCGGACATAAGGAAGTGATAGCCGAGGCTATATGAACCACTTCCCCGCCGGCACTCGGATGGTAATCTTGGGCATAGCATTTATCAAATCACCTCATTCTTTGGGGCACACGTGAGGAACACAAATGCAAACAAGCCTGAATGGTCCCCAGGACTATATACAACTGAAAACTCACACCCCAGAAGTGACTCGAACCATACTCCCACAACTGGTATGTACAGGGACGCCTTAATCCGCTTGACCATCACGACCGGACATAAGGAAGTGATAGCCGAGGCTATATGAACCACTTCCCCGCCGGCACTCGGATGGTAATCTTGGGCATAGCATTTTATCAAATCACCTCATTCTTTGGGGCACACGTGAGGAACACAAATGCAAACAAGCCTGAATGGTCCCCAGGACTATATACAACTGAAAACTCACACCCCAGAAGTGACTCGAACCCATACTCCCACAACTGGTATGTACAGGGACGCCTTAATCCGCTTGACCATCACGACCGGACATAAGGAAGTGATAGCCGAGGCTATATGAACCACTTCCCCGCCGGCACTCGGATGGTAATCTTGGGCATAGCATTTTATCAAATCACCTCATTCTTTGGGGCACACGTGAGGAACACAAATGCAAACAAGCCTGAATGGTCCCCAGGACTATATACAACTGAAAACTCACACCCCAGAAGTGACTCGAACCCATACTCCCACAACTGGTATGTACAGGGACGCCTTAATCCGCTTGACCATCACGACCGGACATAAGGAAGTGATAGCCGAGGCTATATGAACCACTTCCCCGCCGGCACTCGGATGGTAATCTTGGGCATAGCATTTTATCAAATCACCTCATTCTTTGGGGCACACGTGAGGAACACAAATGCAAACAAGCCTGAATGGTCCCCAGGACTATATACAACTGAAAACTCACACCCCAGAAGTGACTCGAACCCATACTCCCACAACTGGTATGTACAGGGACGCCTTAATCCGCTTGACCATCACGACCGGACATAAGGAAGTGATAGCCGAGGCTATATGAACCACTTCCCCGCCGGCACTCGGATGGTAATCTTGGGCATAGCATTTTATCAAATCACCTCATTCTTTGGGGCACACGTGAGGAACACAAATGCAAACAAGCCTGAATGGTCCCCAGGACTATATACAACTGAAAACTCACACCCCAGAAGTGACTCGAACCCATACTCCACAACTGGTATGTACAGGGACGCCTTAATCCGCTTGACCATCACGACCGGACATAAGGAAGTGATAGCCGAGGCTATATGAACCACTTCCCCGCCGGCACTCGGATGGTAATCTTGGGCATAGCATTTTATCAAATCACCTCATTCTTTGGGCACACGTGAGGAACACAAATGCAAACAAGCCTGAATGGTCCCCAGGACTATATACAACTGAAAACTCACACCCAGAAGTGACTCGAACCCATACTCCCACAACTGGTATGTACAGGGACGCCTTAATCCGCTTGACCATCACGACCGGACATAAGGAAGTGATAGCCGAGGCTATATGAACCACTTCCCCGCCGGCACTCGGATGGTAATCTTGGGCATAGCATTTTATCAAATCACCTCATTCTTTGGGGCACACGTGAGGAACACAAATGCAAACAAGCCTGAATGGTCCCCAGGACTATATACAACTGAAAACTCACACCCCAGAAGTGACTCGAACCCATACTCCCACAACTGGTATGTACAGGGACGCTTAATCCGCTTGACCATCACGACCGGACATAAGGAAGTGATAGCCGAGGCTATATGAACACTTCCCCGCCGGCACTCGGATGGTAATCTTGGGCATAGCATTTTATCAAATCACCTCATTCTTTGGGGCACACGTGAGGAACACAAATGCAAACAAGCCTGAATGGTCCCCAGGACTATATACAACTGAAAACTCACACCCAGAAGTGACTCGAACCCATACTCCCACAACTGGTATGTACAGGGACGCCTTAATCCGCTTGACCATCACGACCGGACATAAGGAAGTGATAGCCGAGGCTATATGAACCACTTCCCCGCCGGCACTCGGATGGTAATCTTGGGCATAGCATTTTATCAAATCACCTCATTCTTTGGGGCACACGTGAGGAACACAAATGCAAACAAGCCTGAATGGTCCCCAGGACTATATACAACTGAAAACTCACACCCAGAAGTGACTCGAACCCATACTCCCACAACTGGTATGTACAGGGACGCCTTAATCCGCTTGACCATCACGACCGGACATAAGGAAGTGATAGCCGAGGCTATATGAACCACTTCCCCGCCGGCACTCGGATGGTAATCTTGGGCATAGCATTTTATCAAATCACCTCATTCTTTGGGGCACACGTGAGGAACACAAATGCAAACAAGCCTGAATGGTCCCCAGGACTATATACAACTGAAAACTCACACCCCAGAAGTGACTCGAACCCATACTCCCACAACTGGTATGTACAGGGACGCCTTAATCCGCTGACCATCACGACCGGACATAAGGAAGTGATAGCCGAGGCTATATGAACCACTTCCCCGCCGGCACTCGGATGGTAATCTTGGGCATAGCATTTTATCAAATCACCTCATTCTTTGGGGCACACGTGAGGAACACAATGCAAACAAGCCTGAATGGTCCCAGGACTATATACAACTGAAAACTCACACCCCAGAAGTGACTCGAACCCATACTCCCACAACTGGTATGTACAGGGACGCCTTAATCCGCTTGACCATCACGACCGGACATAAGGAAGTGATAGCCGAGGCTATATGAACCACTTCCCCGCCGGCACTCGGATGGTAATCTTGGGCATAGCATTTTATCAAATCACCTCATTCTTTGGGGCACACGTGAGGAACACAAATGCAAACAAGCCTGAATGGTCCCCAGGACTATATACAACTGAAAACTCACACCCCAGAAGTGACTCGAACCCATACTCCCACAACTGGTATGTACAGGGACGCCTTAATCCGCTTGACCATCACGACCGGACATAAGGAAGTGATAGCCGAGGCTATATGAACCACTTCCCCGCCGGCACTCGGATGGTAATCTTGGGCATAGCATTTTATCAAATCACCTCATTCTTTGGGCACACGTGAGGAACACAAATGCAAACAAGCCTGAATGGTCCCCAGGACTATATACAACTGAAAACTCACACCCCAGAAGTGACTCGAACCATACTCCCACAACTGGTATGTACAGGGACGCCTTAATCCGCTGACCATCACGACCGACATAAGGAAGTGATAGCCGAGGCTATATGAACCACTTCCCCGCCGGCACTCGGATGGTAATCTTGGGCATGCATTTTATCAAATCACCTCATTCTTTGGGGCACACGTGAGGAACACAAATGCAAACAAGCCTGAATGGTCCCCAGGACTATATACAACTGAAAACTCAGCGGATTAAGGCGTCCCTGTACATACCAGTTGTGGGAGTATGGGTTCGAGTCACTTCTGGGTGTGAGTTTTCAGTTGTATATAGTCCTGGGGACCATTCAGGCTTGTTTGCATTTGTGTTCCTCACGTGTGCCCCAAAGAATGAGGTGATTTGATAAAATGCTATGCCCAAGATTACCATCCGAGTGCCGGCGGGGAAGTGGTTCATATAGCCTCGGCTATCACTTCCTTATGTCCGGTCGTGATGGTCAAGCGGATTAAGGCGTCCCTGTACATACCAGTTGTGGGAGTATGGGTTCGAGTCACTTCTGGGGTGTGAGTTTTCAGTTGTATATAGTCCTGGGGACCATTCAGGCTTGTTTGCATTTGTGTTCCTCACGTGTGCCCCAAAGAATGAGGTGATTTGATAAAATGCTATGCCCAAGATTACCATCCGAGTGCCGGCGGGGAAGTGGTTCATATAGCCTCGGCTATCACTTCCTTATGTCCGGTCGTGATGGTCAAGCGGATTAAGGCGTCCCTGTACATACCAGTTGTGGGAGTATGGGTTCGAGTCACTTCTGGGGTGTGAGTTTTCAGTTGTATATAGTCCTGGGGACCATTCAGGCTTGTTTGCATTTGTGTTCCTCACGTGTGCCCCAAAGAATGAGGTGATTTGATAAAATGCTATGCCCAAGATTACCATCCGAGTGCCGGCGGGGAAGTGGTTCATATAGCCTCGGCTATCACTTCCTTATGTCCGGTCGTGATGGTCAAGCGGATTAAGGCGTCCCTGTACATACCAGTTGTGGGAGTATGGGTTCGAGTCACTTCTGGGGTGTGAGTTTTCAGTTGTATATAGTCCTGGGGACCATTCAGGCTTGTTTGCATTTGTGTTCCTCACGTGTGCCCCAAAGAATGAGGTGATTTGATAAAATGCTATGCCCAAGATTACCATCCGAGTGCCGGCGGGGAAGTGGTTCATATAGCCTCGGCTATCACTTCCTTATGTCCGGTCGTGATGGTCAAGCGGATTAAGGCGTCCCTGTACATACCAGTTGTGGGAGTATGGGTTCGAGTCACTTCTGGGGTGTGAGTTTTCAGTTGTATATAGTCCTGGGGACCATTCAGGCTTGTTTGCATTTGTGTTCCTCACGTGTGCCCCAAAGAATGAGGTGATTTGATAAAATGCTATGCCCAAGATTACCATCCGAGTGCCGGCGGGGAAGTGGTTCATATAGCCTCGGCTATCACTTCCTTATGTCCGGTCGTGATGGTCAAGCGGATTAAGGCGTCCCTGTACATACCAGTTGTGGGAGTATGGGTTCGAGTCACTTCTGGGGTGTGAGTTTTCAGTTGTATATAGTCCTGGGGACCATTCAGGCTTGTTTGCATTTGTGTTCCTCACGTGTGCCCCAAAGAATGAGGTGATTTGATAAAATGCTATGCCCAAGATTACCATCCGAGTGCCGGCGGGGAAGTGGTTCATATAGCCTCGGCTATCACTTCCTTATGTCCGGTCGTGATGGTCAAGCGGATTAAGGCGTCCCTGTACATACCAGTTGTGGGAGTATGGGTTCGAGTCACTTCTGGGGTGTGAGTTTTCAGTTGTATATAGTCCTGGGGACCATTCAGGCTTGTTTGCATTTGTGTTCCTCACGTGTGCCCCAAAGAATGAGGTGATTTGATAAAATGCTATGCCCAAGATTACCATCCGAGTGCCGGCGGGGAAGTGGTTCATATAGCCTCGGCTATCACTTCCTTATGTCCGGTCGTGATGGTCAAGCGGATTAAGGCGTCCCTGTACATACCAGTTGTGGGAGTATGGGTTCGAGTCACTTCTGGGGTGTGAGTTTTCAGTTGTATATAGTCCTGGGGACCATTCAGGCTTGTTTGCATTTGTGTTCCTCACGTGTGCCCCAAAGAATGAGGTGATTTGATAAAATGCTATGCCCAAGATTACCATCCGAGTGCCGGCGGGGAAGTGGTTCATATAGCCTCGGCTATCACTTCCTTATGTCCGGTCGTGATGGTCAAGCGGATTAAGGCGTCCCTGTACATACCAGTTGTGGGAGTATGGGTTCGAGTCACTTCTGGGGTGTGAGTTTTCAGTTGTATATAGTCCTGGGGACCATTCAGGCTTGTTTGCATTTGTGTTCCTCACGTGTGCCCCAAAGAATGAGGTGATTTGATAAAATGCTATGCCCAAGATTACCATCCGAGTGCCGGCGGGGAAGTGGTTCATATAGCCTCGGCTATCACTTCCTTATGTCCGGTCGTGATGGTCAAGCGGATTAAGGCGTCCCTGTACATACCAGTTGTGGGAGTATGGGTTCGAGTCACTTCTGGGGTGTGAGTTTTCAGTTGTATATAGTCCTGGGGACCATTCAGGCTTGTTTGCATTTGTGTTCCTCACGTGTGCCCCAAAGAATGAGGTGATTTGATAAAATGCTATGCCCAAGATTACCATCGAGTGCCGGCGGGGAAGTGGTTCATATAGCCTCGGCTATCACTTCCTTATGTCCGGTCGTGATGGTCAAGCGGATTAAGGCGTCCCTGTACATACCAGTTGTGGGAGTATGGGTTCGAGTCACTTCTGGGGTGTGAGTTTTCAGTTGTATATAGTCCTGGGGACCATTCAGGCTTGTTTGCATTTGTGTTCCTCACGTGTGCCCCAAAGAATGAGGTGATTTGATAAAATGCTATGCCCAAGATTACCATCCGAGTGCCGGCGGGGAAGTGGTTCATATAGCCTCGGCTATCACTTCCTTATGTCCGGTCGTGATGGTCAAGCGGATTAAGGCGTCCCTGTACATACCAGTTGTGGGAGTATGGGTTCGAGTCACTTCTGGGGTGTGAGTTTTCAGTTGTATATAGTCCTGGGGACCATTCAGGCTTGTTTGCATTTGTGTTCCTCACGTGTGCCCCAAAGAATGAGGTGATTTGATAAAATGCTATGCCCAAGATTACCATCCGAGTGCCGGCGGGGAAGTGGTTCATATAGCCTCGGCTATCACTTCCTTATGTCCGGTCGTGATGGTCAAGCGGATTAAGGCGTCCCTGTACATACCAGTTGTGGGAGTATGGGTTCGAGTCACTTCTGGGGTGTGAGTTTTCAGTTGTATATAGTCCTGGGGACCATTCAGGCTTGTTTGCATTTGTGTTCCTCACGTGTGCCCCAAAGAATGAGGTGATTTGATAAAATGCTATGCCCAAGATTACCATCCGAGTGCCGGCGGGGAAGTGGTTCATATAGCCTCGGCTATCACTTCCTTATGTCCGGTCGTGATGGTCAAGCGGATTAAGGCGTCCCTGTACATACCAGTTGTGGGAGTATGGGTTCGAGTCACTTCTGGGGTGTGAGTTTTCAGTTGTATATAGTCCTGGGGACCATTCAGGCTTGTTTGCATTTGTGTTCCTCACGTGTGCCCCAAAGAATGAGGTGATTTGATAAAATGCTATGCCCAAGATTACCATCCGAGTGCCGGCGGGGAAGTGGTTCATATAGCCTCGGCTATCACTTCCTTATGTCCGGTCGTGATGGTCAAGCGGATTAAGGCGTCCCTGTACATACCAGTTGTGGGAGTATGGGTTCGAGTCACTTCTGGGTGTGAGTTTTCAGTTGTATATAGTCCTGGGGACCATTCAGGCTTGTTTGCATTTGTGTTCCTCACGTGTGCCCCAAAGAATGAGGTGATTTGATAAAATGCTATGCCCAAGATTACCATCCGAGTGCCGGCGGGGAAGTGGTTCATATAGCCTCGGCTATCACTTCCTTATGTCCGGTCGTGATGGTCAAGCGGATTAAGGCGTCCCTGTACATACCAGTTGTGGGAGTATGGGTTCGAGTCACTTCTGGGGTGTGAGTTTTCAGTTGTATATAGTCCTGGGGACCATTCAGGCTTGTTTGCATTTGTGTTCCTCACGTGTGCCCCAAAGAATGAGGTGATTTGATAAAATGCTATGCCCAAGATTACCATCCGAGTGCCGGCGGGGAAGTGGTTCATATAGCCTCGGCTATCACTTCCTTATGTCCGGTCGTGATGGTCAAGCGGATTAAGGCGTCCCTGTACATACCAGTTGTGGGAGTATGGGTTCGAGTCACTTCTGGGGTGTGAGTTTTCAGTTGTATATAGTCCTGGGGACCATTCAGGCTTGTTTGCATTTGTGTTCCTCACGTGTGCCCCAAAGAATGAGGTGATTTGATAAAATGCTATGCCCAAGATTACCATCCGAGTGCCGGCGGGGAAGTGGTTCATATAGCCTCGGCTATCACTTCCTTATGTCCGGTCGTGATGGTCAAGCGGATTAAGGCGTCCCTGTACATACCAGTTGTGGGAGTATGGGTTCGAGTCACTTCTGGGGTGTGAGTTTTCAGTTGTATATAGTCCTGGGGACCATTCAGGCTTGTTTGCATTTGTGTTCCTCACGTGTGCCCCAAAGAATGAGGTGATTTGATAAAATGCTATGCCCAAGATTACCATCCGAGTGCCGGCGGGGAAGTGGTTCATATAGCCTCGGCTATCACTTCCTTATGTCCGGTCGTGATGGTCAAGCGGATTAAGGCGTCCCTGTACATACCAGTTGTGGGAGTATGGGTTCGAGTCACTTCTGGGGTGTGAGTTTTCAGTTGTATATAGTCCTGGGGACCATTCAGGCTTGTTTGCATTTGTGTTCCTCACGTGTGCCCCAAAGAATGAGGTGATTTGATAAAATGCTATGCCCAAGATTACCATCCGAGTGCCGGCGGGGAAGTGGTTCATATAGCCTCGGCTATCACTTCCTTATGTCCGGTCGTGATGGTCAAGCGGATTAAGGCGTCCCTGTACATACCAGTTGTGGGAGTATGGGTTCGAGTCACTTCTGGGGTGTGAGTTTTCAGTTGTATATAGTCCTGGGGACCATTCAGGCTTGTTTGCATTTGTGTTCCTCACGTGTGCCCCAAAGAATGAGGTGATTTGATAAAATGCTATGCCCAAGATTACCATCCGAGTGCCGGCGGGGAAGTGGTTCATATAGCCTCGGCTATCACTTCCTTATGTCCGGTCGTGATGGTCAAGCGGATTAAGGCGTCCCTGTACATACCAGTTGTGGGAGTATGGGTTCGAGTCACTTCTGGGGTGTGAGTTTTCAGTTGTATATAGTCCTGGGGACCATTCAGGCTTGTTTGCATTTGTGTTCCTCACGTGTGCCCCAAAGAATGAGGTGATTTGATAAAATGCTATGCCCAAGATTACCATCCGAGTGCCGGCGGGGAAGTGGTTCATATAGCCTCGGCTATCACTTCCTTATGTCCGGTCGTGATGGTCAAGCGGATTAAGGCGTCCCTGTACATACCAGTTGTGGGAGTATGGGTTCGAGTCACTTCTGGGGTGTGAGTTTTCAGTTGTATATAGTCCTGGGGACCATTCAGGCTTGTTTGCATTTGTGTTCCTCACGTGTGCCCCAAAGAATGAGGTGATTTGATAAAATGCTATGCCCAAGATTACCATCCGAGTGCCGGCGGGGAAGTGGTTCATATAGCCTCGGCTATCACTTCCTTATGTCCGGTCGTGATGGTCAAGCGGATTAAGGCGTCCCTGTACATACCAGTTGTGGGAGTATGGGTTCGAGTCACTTCTGGGGTGTGAGTTTTCAGTTGTATATAGTCCTGGGGACCATTCAGGCTTGTTTGCATTTGTGTTCCTCACGTGTGCCCCAAAGAATGAGGTGATTTGATAAAATGCTATGCCCAAGATTACCATCCGAGTGCCGGCGGGGAAGTGGTTCATATAGCCTCGGCTATCACTTCCTTATGTCCGGTCGTGATGGTCAAGCGGATTAAGGCGTCCCTGTACATACCAGTTGTGGGAGTATGGGTTCGAGTCACTTCTGGGGTGTGAGTTTTCAGTTGTATATAGTCCTGGGGACCATTCAGGCTTGTTTGCATTTGTGTTCCTCACGTGTGCCCCAAAGAATGAGGTGATTTGATAAAATGCTATGCCCAAGATTACCATCCGAGTGCCGGCGGGGAAGTGGTTCATATAGCCTCGGCTATCACTTCCTTATGTCCGGTCGTGATGGTCAAGCGGATTAAGGCGTCCCTGTACATACCAGTTGTGGGAGTATGGGTTCGAGTCACTTCTGGGGTGTGAGTTTTCAGTTGTATATAGTCCTGGGGACCATTCAGGCTTGTTTGCATTTGTGTTCCTCACGTGTGCCCCAAAGAATGAGGTGATTTGATAAAATGCTATGCCCAAGATTACCATCCGAGTGCCGGCGGGGAAGTGGTTCATATAGCCTCGGCTATCACTTCCTTATGTCCGGTCGTGATGGTCAAGCGGATTAAGGCGTCCCTGTACATACCAGTTGTGGGAGTATGGGTTCGAGTCACTTCTGGGGTGTGAGTTTTCAGTTGTATATAGTCCTGGGGACCATTCAGGCTTGTTTGCATTTGTGTTCCTCACGTGTGCCCCAAAGAATGAGGTGATTTGATAAAATGCTATGCCCAAGATTACCATCCGAGTGCCGGCGGGGAAGTGGTTCATATAGCCTCGGCTATCACTTCCTTATGTCCGGTCGTGATGGTCAAGCGGATTAAGGCGTCCCTGTACATACCAGTTGTGGGAGTATGGGTTCGAGTCACTTCTGGGGTGTGAGTTTTCAGTTGTATATAGTCCTGGGGACCATTCAGGCTTGTTTGCATTTGTGTTCCTCACGTGTGCCCCAAAGAATGAGGTGATTTGATAAAATGCTATGCCCAAGATTACCATCCGAGTGCCGGCGGGGAAGTGGTTCATATAGCCTCGGCTATCACTTCCTTATGTCCGGTCGTGATGGTCAAGCGGATTAAGGCGTCCCTGTACATACCAGTTGTGGGAGTATGGGTTCGAGTCACTTCTGGGGTGTGAGTTTTCAGTTGTATATAGTCCTGGGGACCATTCAGGCTTGTTTGCATTTGTGTTCCTCACGTGTGCCCCAAAGAATGAGGTGATTTGATAAAATGCTATGCCCAAGATTACCATCCGAGTGCCGGCGGGGAAGTGGTTCATATAGCCTCGGCTATCACTTCCTTATGTCCGGTCGTGATGGTCAAGCGGATTAAGGCGTCCCTGTACATACCAGTTGTGGGAGTATGGGTTCGAGTCACTTCTGGGGTGTGAGTTTTCAGTTGTATATAGTCCTGGGGACCATTCAGGCTTGTTTGCATTTGTGTTCCTCACGTGTGCCCCAAAGAATGAGGTGATTTGATAAAATGCTATGCCCAAGATTACCATCCGAGTGCCGGCGGGGAAGTGGTTCATATAGCCTCGGCTATCACTTCCTTATGTCCGGTCGTGATGGTCAAGCGGATTAAGGCGTCCCTGTACATACCAGTTGTGGGAGTATGGGTTCGAGTCACTTCTGGGGTGTGAGTTTTCAGTTGTATATAGTCCTGGGGACCATTCAGGCTTGTTTGCATTTGTGTTCCTCACGTGTGCCCCAAAGAATGAGGTGATTTGATAAAATGCTATGCCCAAGATTACCATCCGAGTGCCGGCGGGGAAGTGGTTCATATAGCCTCGGCTATCACTTCCTTATGTCCGGTCGTGATGGTCAAGCGGATTAAGGCGTCCCTGTACATACCAGTTGTGGGAGTATGGGTTCGAGTCACTTCTGGGGTGTGAGTTTTCAGTTGTATATAGTCCTGGGGACCATTCAGGCTTGTTTGCATTTGTGTTCCTCACGTGTGCCCCAAAGAATGAGGTGATTTGATAAAATGCTATGCCCAAGATTACCATCCGAGTGCCGGCGGGGAAGTGGTTCATATAGCCTCGGCTATCACTTCCTTATGTCCGGTCGTGATGGTCAAGCGGATTAAGGCGTCCCTGTACATACCAGTTGTGGGAGTATGGGTTCGAGTCACTTCTGGGGTGTGAGTTTTCAGTTGTATATAGTCCTGGGGACCATTCAGGCTTGTTTGCATTTGTGTTCCTCACGTGTGCCCCAAAGAATGAGGTGATTTGATAAAATGCTATGCCCAAGATTACCATCCGAGTGCCGGCGGGGAAGTGGTTCATATAGCCTCGGCTATCACTTCCTTATGTCCGGTCGTGATGGTCAAGCGGATTAAGGCGTCCCTGTACATACCAGTTGTGGGAGTATGGGTTCGAGTCACTTCTGGGGTGTGAGTTTTCAGTTGTATATAGTCCTGGGGACCATTCAGGCTTGTTTGCATTTGTGTTCCTCACGTGTGCCCCAAAGAATGAGGTGATTTGATAAAATGCTATGCCCAAGATTACCATCCGAGTGCCGGCGGGGAAGTGGTTCATATAGCCTCGGCTATCACTTCCTTATGTCCGGTCGTGATGGTCAAGCGGATTAAGGCGTCCCTGTACATACCAGTTGTGGGAGTATGGGTTCGAGTCACTTCTGGGGTGTGAGTTTTCAGTTGTATATAGTCCTGGGACCATTCAGGCTTGTTTGCATTTGTGTTCCTCACGTGTGCCCCAAAGAATGAGGTGATTTGATAAAATGCTATGCCCAAGATTACCATCCGAGTGCCGGCGGGGAAGTGGTTCATATAGCCTCGGCTATCACTTCCTTATGTCCGGTCCGTGATGGTCAAGCGGATTAAGGCGTCCCTGTACATACCAGTTGTGGGAGTATGGGTTCGAGTCACTTCTGGGGTGTGAGTTGTTCAGTTGTATATAGTCCTGGGGACCATTCAGGCTTGTTTGCATTTTGTGTTCCTCACGTGTGCCCCAAAGAATGAGGTGATTTGATAAAATGCTATGCCCAAGATTACCATCCGAGTGCCGGCGGGGAAGTGGTTCATATAGCCTCGGCTATCACTTCCTTATGTCCGGTCGTGATGGTCAAGCGGATTAAGGCGTCCCTGTACATACCAGTTGTGGGAGTATGGGTTCGAGTCACTTCTGGGGTGTGAGTTTTCAGTTGTATATAGTCCTGGGGACCATTCAGGCTTGTTTGCATTTGTGTTCCTCACGTGTGCCCCAAAGAATGAGGTGATTTGATAAAATGCTATGCCCAAGATTACCATCCGAGTGCCGGCGGGGAAGTGGTTCATATAGCCTCGGCTATCACTTCCTTATGTCCGGTCGTGATGGTCAAGCGGATTAAGGCGTCCCTGTACATACCAGTTGTGGGAGTATGGGTTCGAGTCACTTCTGGGGTGTGAGTTTTCAGTTGTATATAGTCCTGGGGACCATTCAGGCTTGTTTGCATTTGTGTTCCTCACGTGTGCCCCAAAGAATGAGGTGATTTGATAAAATGCTATGCCCAAGATTACCATCCGAGTGCCGGCGGGGAAGTGGTTCATATAGCCTCGGCTATCACTTCCTTATGTCCGGTCGTGATGGTCAAGCGGATTAAGGCGTCCCTGTACATACCAGTTGTGGGAGTATGGGTTCGAGTCACTTCTGGGGTGTGAGTTTTCAGTTGTATATAGTCCTGGGGACCATTCAGGCTTGTTTGCATTTGTGTTCCTCACGTGTGCCCCAAAGAATGAGGTGATTTGATAAAATGCTATGCCCAAGATTACCATCCGAGTGCCGGCGGGGAAGTGGTTCATATAGCCTCGGCTATCACTTCCTTATGTCCGGTCGTGATGGTCAAGCGGATTAAGGCGTCCCTGTACATACCAGTTGTGGGAGTATGGGTTCGAGTCACTTCTGGGGTGTGAGTTTTCAGTTGTATATAGTCCTGGGGACCATTCAGGCTTGTTTGCATTTGTGTTCCTCACGTGTGCCCCAAAGAATGAGGTGATTTGATAAAATGCTATGCCCAAGATTACCATCCGAGTGCCGGCGGGGAAGTGGTTCATATAGCCTCGGCTATCACTTCCTTATGTCCGGTCGTGATGGTCAAGCGGATTAAGGCGTCCCTGTACATACCAGTTGTGGGAGTATGGGTTCGAGTCACTTCTGGGGTGTGAGTTTTCAGTTGTATATAGTCCTGGGGACCATTCAGGCTTGTTTGCATTTGTGTTCCTCACGTGTGCCCCAAAGAATGAGGTGATTTGATAAAATGCTATGCCCAAGATTACCATCCGAGTGCCGGCGGGGAAGTGGTTCATATAGCCTCGGCTATCACTTCCTTATGTCCGGTCGTGATGGTCAAGCGGATTAAGGCGTCCCTGTACATACCAGTTGTGGGAGTATGGGTTCGAGTCACTTCTGGGGTGTGAGTTTTCAGTTGTATATAGTCCTGGGGACCATTCAGGCTTGTTTGCATTTGTGTTCCTCACGTGTGCCCCAAAGAATGAGGTGATTTGATAAAATGCTATGCCCAAGATTACCATCCGAGTGCCGGCGGGGAAGTGGTTCATATAGCCTCGGCTATCACTTCCTTATGTCCGGTCGTGATGGTCAAGCGGATTAAGGCGTCCCTGTACATACCAGTTGTGGGAGTATGGGTTCGAGTCACTTCTGGGGTGTGAGTTTTCAGTTGTATATAGTCCTGGGGACCATTCAGGCTTGTTTGCATTTGTGTTCCTCACGTGTGCCCCAAAGAATGAGGTGATTTGATAAAATGCTATGCCCAAGATTACCATCCGAGTGCCGGCGGGGAAGTGGTTCATATAGCCTCGGCTATCACTTCCTTATGTCCGGTCGTGATGGTCAAGCGGATTAAGGCGTCCCTGTACATACCAGTTGTGGGAGTATGGGTTCGAGTCACTTCTGGGGTGTGAGTTTTCAGTTGTATATAGTCCTGGGGACCATTCAGGCTTGTTTGCATTTGTGTTCCTCACGTGTGCCCCAAAGAATGAGGTGATTTGATAAAATGCTATGCCCAAGATTACCATCCGAGTGCCGGCGGGGAAGTGGTTCATATAGCCTCGGCTATCACTTCCTTATGTCCGGTCGTGATGGTCAAGTGGATTAAGGCGTCCCTGTACATACCAGTTGTGGGAGTATGGGTTCGAGTCACTTCTGGGGTGTGAGTTTTCAGTTGTATATAGTCCTGGGGACCATTCAGGCTTGTTTGCATTTGTGTTCCTCACGTGTGCCCCAAAGAATGAGGTGATTTGATAAAATGCTATGCCCAAGATTACCATCCGAGTGCCGGCGGGGAAGTGGTTCATATAGCCTCGGCTATCACTTCCTTATGTCCGGTCGTGATGGTCAAGCGGATTAAGGCGTCCCTGTACATACCAGTTGTGGGAGTATGGGTTCGAGTCACTTCTGGGGTGTGAGTTTTCAGTTGTATATAGTCCTGGGGACCATTCAGGCTTGTTTGCATTTGTGTTCCTCACGTGTGCCCCAAAGAATGAGGTGATTTGATAAAATGCTATGCCCAAGATTACCATCCGAGTGCCGGCGGGGAAGTGGTTCATATAGCCTCGGCTATCACTTCCTTATGTCCGGTCGTGATGGTCAAGCGGATTAAGGCGTCCCTGTACATACCAGTTGTGGGAGTATGGGTTCGAGTCACTTCTGGGGTGTGAGTTTTCAGTTGTATATAGTCCTGGGGACCATTCAGGCTTGTTTGCATTTGTGTTCCTCACGTGTGCCCCAAAGAATGAGGTGATTTGATAAAATGCTATGCCCAAGATTACCATCCGAGTGCCGGCGGGGAAGTGGTTCATATAGCCTCGGCTATCACTTCCTTATGTCCGGTCGTGATGGTCAAGCGGATTAAGGCGTCCCTGTACATACCAGTTGTGGGAGTATGGGTTCGAGTCACTTCTGGGGTGTGAGTTTTCAGTTGTATATAGTCCTGGGGACCATTCAGGCTTGTTTGCATTTGTGTTCCTCACGTGTGCCCCAAAGAATGAGGTGATTTGATAAAATGCTATGCCCAAGATTACCATCCGAGTGCCGGCGGGGAAGTGGTTCATATAGCCTCGGCTATCACTTCCTTATGTCCGGTCGTGATGGTCAAGCGGATTAAGGCGTCCCTGTACATACCAGTTGTGGGAGTATGGGTTCGAGTCACTTCTGGGGTGTGAGTTTTCAGTTGTATATAGTCCTGGGGACCATTCAGGCTTGTTTGCATTTGTGTTCCTCACGTGTGCCCCAAAGAATGAGGTGATTTGATAAAATGCTATGCCCAAGATTACCATCCGAGTGCCGGCGGGGAAGTGGTTCATATAGCCTCGGCTATCACTTCCTTATGTCCGGTCGTGATGGTCAAGCGGATTAAGGCGTCCCTGTACATACCAGTTGTGGGAGTATGGGTTCGAGTCACTTCTGGGGTGTGAGTTTTCAGTTGTATATAGTCCTGGGGACCATTCAGGCTTGTTTGCATTTGTGTTCCTCACGTGTGCCCCAAAGAATGAGGTGATTTGATAAAATGCTATGCCCAAGATTACCATCCGAGTGCCGGCGGGGAAGTGGTTCATATAGCCTCGGCTATCACTTCCTTATGTCCGGTCGTGATGGTCAAGCGGATTAAGGCGTCCCTGTACATACCAGTTGTGGGAGTATGGGTTCGAGTCACTTCTGGGGTGTGAGTTTTCAGTTGTATATAGTCCTGGGGACCATTCAGGCTTGTTTGCATTTGTGTTCCTCACGTGTGCCCCAAAGAATGAGGTGATTTGATAAAATGCTATGCCCAAGATTACCATCCGAGTGCCGGCGGGGAAGTGGTTCATATAGCCTCGGCTATCACTTCCTTATGTCCGGTCGTGATGGTCAAGCGGATTAAGGCGTCCCTGTACATACCAGTTGTGGGAGTATGGGTTCGAGTCACTTCTGGGGTGTGAGTTTTCAGTTGTATATAGTCCTGGGGACCATTCAGGCTTGTTTGCATTTGTGTTCCTCACGTGTGCCCCAAAGAATGAGGTGATTTGATAAAATGCTATGCCCAAGATTACCATCCGAGTGCCGGCGGGGAAGTGGTTCATATAGCCTCGGCTATCACTTCCTTATGTCCGGTCGTGATGGTCAAGCGGATTAAGGCGTCCCTGTACATACCAGTTGTGGGAGTATGGGTTCGAGTCACTTCTGGGGTGTGAGTTTTCAGTTGTATATAGTCCTGGGGACCATTCAGGCTTGTTTGCATTTGTGTTCCTCACGTGTGCCCCAAAGAATGAGGTGATTTGATAAAATGCTATGCCCAAGATTACCATCCGAGTGCCGGCGGGGAAGTGGTTCATATAGCCTCGGCTATCACTTCCTTATGTCCGGTCGTGATGGTCAAGCGGATTAAGGCGTCCCTGTACATACCAGTTGTGGGAGTATGGGTTCGAGTCACTTCTGGGGTGTGAGTTTTCAGTTGTATATAGTCCTGGGGACCATTCAGGCTTGTTTGCATTTGTGTTCCTCACGTGTGCCCCAAAGAATGAGGTGATTTGATAAAATGCTATGCCCAAGATTACCATCCGAGTGCCGGCGGGGAAGTGGTTCATATAGCCTCGGCTATCACTTCCTTATGTCCGGTCGTGATGGTCAAGCGGATTAAGGCGTCCCTGTACATACCAGTTGTGGGAGTATGGGTTCGAGTCACTTCTGGGGTGTGAGTTTTCAGTTGTATATAGTCCTGGGGACCATTCAGGCTTGTTTGCATTTGTGTTCCTCACGTGTGCCCCAAAGAATGAGGTGATTTGATAAAATGCTATGCCCAAGATTACCATCCGAGTGCCGGCGGGGAAGTGGTTCATATAGCCTCGGCTATCACTTCCTTATGTCCGGTCGTGATGGTCAAGCGGATTAAGGCGTCCCTGTACATACCAGTTGTGGGAGTATGGGTTCGAGTCACTTCTGGGGTGTGAGTTTTCAGTTGTATATAGTCCTGGGGACCATTCAGGCTTGTTTGCATATATATATATATATATATATATATATATATATATATATATATATATATATATATATATATATATATATATATATATATATATATATATATATATATATGTCGTACCTAGTAGCCTGAACGCACTTCTCAGCCTACTATGCAAGGCCCGAATTACCTAATAAGCCAAGTTTTCATGAATTGTTTTTCGACTACCTAACATAACCTAACCTAACTTTTTCGGCTACCTAACCTAACCAATAAAGATAGGTTAGGTAAGGTTGGTTAGGTTCGGTCATATATCTACGTTAATTTTAACTCCAATAAAAAAAATTGACCTCATACATAATGAAATGGGTAGCTTTATCCTTTAATAAGAAAAAAATTAGAGAAAATATTGTTATGATCTCAGCCTGCAGGAGAAACGAGTCTCCCTTCTTGAGAGTTATTCAGCAAGCCTGACCTAATTAGAAGGTATAGCAAATATTGAGGTGATAATCCATATGTAAAATAGTTGCTTGGATATGTGTAACAGTTTGAGATTATGGGCAATGCAGAAGAAAATAGATAAATGACTGGCTAGGAGATGTGGACATTTTGCTGGAGGCGTGAGGCTCGCTTCTGGAGGACCTTGACCTCACTTGAGTGCCAGACATCGCAGGGAGAAGCCGCGCTCCGTTGAGCTCCCGTCAGAAGGGAACCCCTAGTGATATATCTCTAAGAGAAGAGAAGTGTGCAGACGTGCCAGCTGTGGAATCGAGCTGGGGACGTGTGGTCTCAAGTCGTGGACGATAATTAGTGAATATTAAGCCGCCCGGAGGCATTATTGTGGGCTGTGTGGAGCGCCCTGACCAGACGCCGTCAGAGGGAAAGCGCCCTCGATCAGTTAATCTGTGGTAAGCACGATATACGCCAGTTCATAGTGATTGTTTGTAGTTGGTCGTGTGCCCAGCGACAGTAGCAATGTTTATTTATAAGTTAGACATGTTTTAATAAGGCAGGAGGCCTGAAATAAGAGAGTGGAGAGGGAGGAACACGGAGCGACGTCCGCCCCCTCTGAGCGCTGGCGGACGACTGAGGGAGCCTGGCTCCGGATGGAGGAAGACCCTCCCAGCGAGTGAGGACCGCCGCCAGGCGAGGTGGAGTATGGACCCGCCCAAAACGGGGGAGTCCACTCTCACTGTATGTAGAGGACAGATAGAGGTTTGAGGCAAGCATATTGTGTGGTTATTTTTGTTTATGTGTTAAAGGGGAACATTTTATTGGAACGTCGATGGGTTGCAGGTTTGTCTTTGGGGAAGAAGTTGCTGAGAACTTCGAAGCCAGCAGATGATGTAGCTGATGAGACTCCAAGGTAGTGGAGCAGAGGACCTCGAGATGTGAGGAGAAGCAGCAGTGAAGAGGAGTGTCACGTGCTTATGTAGAGGTGGTGTAGCAGCCAAGAGAGCTGTGGAAGAACCTAACAGAAGGGTGAAGCACCGTAGTTGCACAAGGAAACTTCATGATAGCAGCCTGGAGGAGCTGCAGAGGATCCTGGTAGTGAAGCCCGGCAGAACCTAAAGATATTAGGGTTGTGAACTTCCAGAGGTGGAAGGGGAAGTTCTGGTGGATTACTTATAGGGAGTTGATAGTGTTTGGTTGTCATTAGCGTGCAAGACGCAGTGAGAGGTGAGTGACTGTTTGCATTCTTATGTCAAGGAGTGATTTAGTCTGAAGCTTAGAGTTGCAGTCGTAGGTTTGATTACCTACAGATGTATGTGCTCGAGGACTGACAGTGATCGATTAATCATTGTTGTGTATCAATGAACATTTATACTGATATATGTTATTGCATTCAAATGCTGGTATTCTATATATACATTATCTTGCTGATAGTGCAACAGTGTATGTAGGCTTGACCAACTTGAGGAGGTTAATAGTATCAGGTGGTGAACCAGGAGATAGGATACCACTGGATAAGCTGATAATAGAGTTCTGATGGTGTTGGAGTGCAACCTGATTGTGATTATCGAGTATAGGATTCATTATTATTATATGTGTGTATGTATCGTGTATGTGCTTTGTCCAGTAAATGTGTCACAATTTGCTGGTGTTTGCCCTTGTCCTAGTGAGGCTTCCCAGGAGGTAGTAAAGAAGGAGAGAGAAAGAACCAAGAACCACTGCTGTGGACAGGGTAAAAGGTAATACTGATAAGTCAAAAAGGGGATTGAGGAGATCATATCACCTAAGGAGAGAGTGGGGAGTCACAGCGGCTCGAGTGGGTGTGTGCACGTGACAACGAGGCTAAGTGTTGGAGCCGCATCCCCTAAACGTGTGACGTTGAGCCCCTCTCCAAGAGCCAGAAGCGCCAAGGGTGATCTCCTAGTATAAGCACTCTGCCGAGTTGTGGGTTGGGTTGTCCATAGAGAAGGATCGACGACGACAACACCAACCAACCCACGAGTCTATAATAATATATAATAATTCAGAAAAACTTCTCTTATTAGGCAAATCTGGCCTTGCATAGTAGGCCGAGAAGTGCGTTCCGGCTAATATATATATATATATATATATATATATATATATATATATATATATATATATATATATATATTTATATATATATATATTTATATATGTATATATTGTACCTAGTAGCCAGAACGTTGTACTCGGCCTGCTATGCAAGGCTCTATTTGCCTAATAAGCCAAGTTTTCCTAAATAAATATATTTTCTCAATTTTTTTTCTTATGAAATGATAAAGCTACCCATTTCATTATGTATGAGGTCAATTTTTTTTATTGGAGTTAAAATTAACGTAGATATATGACCGACCTAACAAACCTTACCTAACCTAACCTATCTTTATAGGTTAGGTTAGGTAGCCGAAAAAGTTAGGTAGTCGAAAAAACAATTAATTCATGAAAACTTGGCTTATTAGGGAAATCGGGCCTTGCATAGTAGGGTGAGAAGTGCGTTCTGGCTACTAGGTACGACATATATATATATATATATATATATATATATATATATATATATATATATATATATATATATATATATGAATGAAAACTCACACCCCAGAAGTGTGAGTTTCATTCGCATATAGTCCTGGGGACCATTCAGGCTTGTTCTCATATATATATATATATATATATATATGTATATATATATATATATATATATATATATATATATATATATATATATATATATATATTGTGACGGTGTTCCCCCCCATATATTTCTTCCACGCCAGCTGTAAGAATCATATCTACTCTGCCCGAATGTTCTCTGCTTTCCAGAGAACAATTTGGCATATGTGGAAGCATGAGGTGTTCTCGGGTTGGCAAGAAATTAGCAAAAGAAGAGTGTTTTGGCCAGTTGTTTTAGGCCCTTTTGGACGCCAAGATGGCGCCGGCCCCTACGTTTTCCCGCCAAGACGTTATGACGTCAGTGGCACCAGATTGGTCAAGAACGGTGACGTGGTACAGGGAGCCAATGAGAAACGCCCCTGGCAAGTATGACGTCACGAGTGGAAGGGGGTTGAGGTGGCGCGCCCCGTGGCGCCAAGGAGTTAGATACAACACGTCGTCAAGGGCGGACGTGCGATAGGGGGTCCTGTCAGTCTGACAGTTTTTGCCCCTCTCCGATGAATATAAGCATCACCAGTGGTCTGCGAGCATCCTGTGAGGTCTTCCTGAACTCCGTGTGGCGGACAGAAGAAGGAATTGACGGGAAACGAGCAACAAATGCTCCAGTGACAGGTGCTTAGCAAGAGTGGAGCCTGGGCAGTGACGTCAGGGACGACTGTACAGTTTCACCAGTTGGGTGATGACGTAGCGGCTGGGCCAGTTCACCATGAGGAAGGACAAAAACGAAGTAGCTGGGAATACGAACGACTGCAGCCGTAGTTGTGAGGACAAGGCGACGGCCAGGAGACCGACTCCAACCCTTCAAGAGGTTGTGCAGGAGCACGGAAGCTGCAGTGAGAAGCAGCACGAAGAAGACACGTTTTTGGGCCTTGGTTGAAGTCCTGGGAAGAGCATCAGTGTGTGTGGGGATGTTCCCTACAGCAAGTCGTGAGCCGGGACCAGGAGCTTCAATTGAACCCTCAACAGAGGACGAGTCCACGTCATTGGTGGTGGAAGTAGGTAATTCAGTTTTCCCTCCCATTCCCCTTTAGTTAGCTATTAGCCAGAGTATCTTCAATGTCGTGAGCAGGGCTCACCAATGTCTATGTTTCTAGTAAGACAATTGTGAAGGGAGAGGCTATAGAGCTCTCACGAGATATATATATATTATGTGTGTTCGCACCTGTGGTTTGATGAAGAGATTACTGTGACGAGGACATTTATATCTACATGTCATTTATATCATAAGTTTGTGCCAGGGATATGAAGTATTCAATATGGTCTCCTTCAGCGCCTTCAGCAGCCAGCACATCTGCTCGTTCATTCCCACATATTCCAACATGGGAGGGGATCCACAGAAACTTGATGACTCTTCCCTGATTGGTAAGTACTCTCACAGCTCTCTTAATTTCAGCGACTATTGCAAGATTTTCTGCCCGGTTTTTACTTAGGCTTTGCAGTGCTGCTTTTGAATGGGTGCAAATCACTGCACCATTAGTGTTCCGTTCAAGAAACCTTAACGCCATAACAATGGCAGTTAGCTCTGCTTGCGTTGAAGAGGCATAGTTCTCAATACGCGTTTTTTCTTCATTTCTGCATTGGAAAGTATTATCCTGGATTACCGCATATGCTGCACCAGCCCTGCCATTGACAGGATTAGATGACCCGTCAGTGTAGATTTGATCTAGTTCATCTCCGGCTTCTTTATAAATTTCCTCGAGATACTTGTGCCTCATTTCTTGTGGTATCATGTTGGATTAATTTTTCGTTGCCATTTCATTGATGATCTTGCATGAGTCATCCTCCCAGGGAGCTAACCTCTCTACAGGCAGGAACTCACGAGCTTGCTCAAGCAGGTGAAGCTCTTCGAGGTAGCAGACTGATCTTGATGCCATTTTTTGCTTCTCCTGTTTCCCCCTGAAAGTAGCACAGAGCTCAGTTTTTTCTTAGCAATATCATTGTAATGGGGATATCTGGCTATCCTAATTGCAAGCTTAGCATTCAGCTCCTGAATTCTGCTTTTAACACTGGGAAGGGACAACTCCTCTCGTAGATTAGACGTTTTGGCAGTTCTTGGAACTCCAAGAATGATTGTCATAGCTTCATTTTGAATGCTTTCAAGCCTTTTCATATCGCTTTGGGAGTAGGTGCACAGAACTGGTGCGGCATAGTCTATGACAGAGCGCACATAGGCTGTGTACATCATTTTAAGGACGGCAATAGAGGCTCCATGTCCATTCCAGGTCATAGCTTTCAGTTCCCTGAGTCGACTTTTGCATGTTCCTATGAGTTGATTGAGCTCCTCTTTCTTTCCCTTGTTAGAGTCGACAGTGACTCCAAGGTACCGATAGTGGTCAACCCATTCAAGTGTTACACCATTAATTTGCAGTTCTTCATTTGCTCTCCGCTTGTGATGGGAGTATGCCTTCGTCTTGTTTGTGGAGAGAGTGAAACCGAGCTCAATACATTTCCTTCCAAGGAGTTCAATGGACTGTTCAATTTTTCCCAAGGTGGGAGGTTGTATTAGAGCATCATCTGTATATCCCACTTGTTGTGTTCCTTCCGGAAAATCAATATTTGCAATGGCGTTCATAAATATATTGAATAGTGTAGGGCTTAAGACTCTGCCTTGGGGGGGTCCCGAGTTCCACATTCATTGTTCTGGAGACTGCAAACCTTGGCTTTCCTTCCTGTGAGGTAGTCTTCAACCCATTTCATGAGTCTCCCCTTGACACCCATGCATGCAAGCTCGTCCAGGATCGCAATCCCCTGTGCTTTGTCGAAGGCTCCTTTGATGTCAATAAATACAGAGTACCTAGCCGTGTCATTAGCCAAGTAATTAACTATACAATTTGCTGTGCTCCGTCCTTTAACAAAGCCATTGACCCCCTCCCCTAACCTGCCTATTTTGTGCAACAGTCGGTTTAGGATGATCCTTTCAAGCATCTTGCAAGTGCATGACACGAGACTGATAGATCTGTAATTACCAGGGTCATTAGGCTTCGGTATGGGAACAATTATTGAGTGTTTCCATTGTGTGGGCAACACTCCACTTAGGAATGACTTGTTAAACAGGTGGAGTAGTGGATTCCCAGACACTTCACACAGTGCATTGAGTATGTCGTAGGTGACGCCATCTTCACCAGGTGCTGTACTTTTACCCTTTTTCATAGCGCCCCTTACTTCTTGGGCTGTGATTGGTTCCCCATATTCGTCATCGCTAGACAGTGCTCTTGTTATCCTAATTCTTCTGTCATCATGTCGCAGGAGCTGTTCCCTGCTGATTTCTGCAGGGAGGGAGGAGGAGGATGCTGCATCACTCCACTTGTGAATCAGTTCCTCAGCCTTACCCTGGGGGTCTTTGTGAGCCGCAGGCCGGGCTCTGCCCCCCTTAGCTATCTGAATTTTTGCCCACACTTGTCTTGCAGATGTTTCCCGTCCAATAGAGCTAGTGAACTCAAGCCATTGTCTTTCCCGCTCTTTAATCTTCTCTTCCCTGGCTACTTGACACACAGTTTTAAACAACTCTTGGTTACTTTCAGTGGGATGTCTCCGGTACTCTCTACTCATGTCTCGCACATTTGCGTTGAGCATCTTTATGTAATCACTCTCATACCATTTTATTTTCTTCCTCTGAGGGTTACTTCGCCCAGGTGTACGGCGCGGAACTCTTAGACAGCTCTCAATTTGGTGATTAAGGTCATCAACAAATGTGTCAATGTCTTCTGGGATTTGGTATTCCGTGAACCAGTCACTCATCCTGTTTATGAAGTGCGGCCTCATATCTGGTCCGAGTGATAACCTTTTTCTTTTATTTGGTTCTTTCCTTCTCTTGCTCATGTCGATGGTGGTAATCAGTGCCCAATGGTCACTACATAAACTGTGCACAATGTGTGTACTGGCATCCGTGTCCTGTGCATTCAACAGGAGAGCATAGTCTAATCTTCCTCCTCTGAGGTGAGTTGGCTGTTCATCACCCAGGACCCTAAGGTTTTCACTTCCCCTGACAAAGAGTGACAGTTTCCGTCCATTGACATTGGGCTGATGACAGTTGGCACCAAAGTGTGGGTGTCTGGCATTAAGGTCACCGATCAGCAGGGTAGGTTCTTCATTAACAAACTCAGGCAGTGTGTCAAGGTCAAGTTTACTCTGTGGCACATATAGGTTGATTATATGTAGAACATTATTGTTTAAGTGAAGGGTTACTCCCAGTGATTCAAACTCATCCCCCATGTGCAGGTCATCAATAATCTGTGCGGGAATGTTGTTATTTACAAAAGTGATGAGACCCCGTTTTCTTTCCCCATGTGGCAGGGAGAACTTGCGATAACCGCTGAACCTTGGGTTGAAGTCATCACCTACCATCGTCTCCTGTAGCACTATGACGTCACTTTGGTGTTCACGGACGTACTGTATGATGTCATTAATTCTATTGCGAACTCCATTACAGTTCCATTGCAGTATAGTGAGATGTTGTTCATTGTGATTATCCATTTTGAGGTTGTTTATCATCAGCTGCACGTGTGTAATTATTATGTTCACATGTGTCATCGTGTATTCCATGGTGTGTGGTGTTACTGTGTGTACTGGCGTTACTGTGTGCACTGGTGTTACTGTGTGTACTGGCGTTACTGTGTGTACTGGTGTTACTGTGTGCACTGGTGTTACTGTGTGTACTGGCGTTACTGTGTGTACTGGTGTTACTGTGTGCACTGGTGTTACTGTGTGTGTGTGCACTGGTCGTTACTGTGTACACTGGTGTTACTGTGTGCACTGGTGTTACTGTGTACACTGGTGTTACTGTGTGCACTGATGTTACTGTGTGCACTGGTGTTACTGCGTGCACTGGTGTTACTGTGTGCACTGATGTTACTGTGTGCATTGGTGTTACTGTGTGCACTGGTGTTACTGTGTACACTGGTGTTACTGTGTGCACTGGTGTTACTGTGTACACTGGTGTTACTGTGTGCACTGGTGTTGCTGTGTGTGTGTGCACTGGTCGTTACTGTGTGCACTGGTGTTACTGTGTGCACTGGTGTTACTGTGTACACTGGTGTTACTGTGTGCACTGATGTTACTGTGTGCACTGGTGTTACTGTGTACACTGGTGTTACTGTGTGCACTGATGTTACTGTGCGCACTGGTGTTACTGTGTGCACTGGTGTTACTGTGTGCACTTATGTTACTGTGTGCACTGGTGTTACTGTGTGCACTGGTGTTACTGTGTACACTGGTGTTACTGTGTGCACTGGTGTTACTGTGTACACTGGTGTTACTGTGTGCACTGGTGTTGCTGTGTGTGTGTGCACTGGTCGTTACTGTGTGCACTGGTGTTACTGTGTGCACTGGTGTTACTGTGTACACTGGTGTTACTGTGTGCACTGGTGTCACTGTGTGCATTGGTGTCACTGTGTACACTGGTGTTACTGTGTGCACTGGTGTTACTGTGTGCACTGGTGTTACTGTGTACACTGGTGTTACTGTGTGCACTGATGTTACTGTGTGCACTGGCGTTACTGTGTGCATTGGTGTCACTGTGTACACTGGTGTTACTGTGTGCACTGGTGTTGCTGTGTGTGTGTGCACTGGTCGTTACTGTGTGCACTGGCGTTACTGTGTGCATTGGTGTCACTGTGTACACTGGTGTTACTGTGTGCACTGGTGTTACTGTGTGCACTGGTGTCACTGTGTACACTGGTGTTACTGTGTGCACTGGTGTTACTGTGTGCACTGGTGTCACTGTGTACACTGGTGTTACTGTGTACACTGGTGTTACTGTGTGCACTGGTGTTGCTGTGTGTGTGTGCACTGGTCGTTACTGTGTACACTGATGTTACTGTGTGCACTGGTGTTACTGTGTGCACTGGTGTTACTGTGTACACTGGTGTTACTGTGTACACTGGTGTTACTGTGTGCACTGGTGTTACTGTGTGCACTGGTGTTACTGTGTGCACTGGTGTCACTGTGTACACTGGTGTTACTGTGTGCACTGGTGTTACTGTGTGCACTGGTGTTACTGTGTGCACTGGTGTTACTGTGTGCACTGGTGTTACTGTGTACACTGGTGTTACTGTGTACACTGGTGTTACTGTGTGCACTGGTGTTACTGTGTACACTGGTGTTACTGTGTACACTGATGTTACTGTGTGCACTGGTGTTACTGTGTGCACTGGTGTCACTGTGTACACTGGTGTTACTGTGTGCACTGGTGTTACTGTGTGCACTGGTGTTACTGTGTGCACTGGTGTTACTGTGTACACTGGTGTTACTGTGTGCACTGGTGTTGCTGTGTGTGTGTGCACTGGTCGTTACTGTGTGCACTGGTGTTACTGTGTGCACTGGTGTTACTGTGTACACTGGTGTTACTGTGTGCACTGGTGTTACTGTGTGCATTGGTGTCACTGTGTACACTGGTGTTACTGTGTGTACTGGCGTCACTGTGTACACTGGTGTTACTGTGTGCACTGGTGTTACTGTGTACACTGGTGTTACTGTGTGCACTGGTGTCACTGTGTACACTGGTGTTACTGTGTGCACTGGTGTTACTGTGTGCACTGGTGTTACTGTGTACACTGGCGTTACTGTGTGCATTGGTGTCACTGTGTACACTAGTGTTACTGTGTGTACTGGCGTCACTGTGTGCACTGGTGTTACTGTGTGCACTGGTGTTACTGTGTGTACTGGTGTTACTGTGTGTACTGGCGTTACTGTGTGTACTGGCGTTACTGTGTGTACTGGCGTTACTGTGTGCATTGGTGTCACTGTGTACACTGGTGTTACTGTGTGTACTGGTGTTACTGTGTGCACTGGTGTTACTGTGTGTACTGGCGTTACTGTGTGTACTGGCGTTACTGTGTGCATTGGTGTCACTGTGTACACTGGTGTTACTGTGTGTACTGGTGTTACTGTGTGTACTGGTGTTACTGTGTGTACTGGTGTTACTGTGTACACTGGTGTCACTGTGTGGACTGGTGTCATTGTGTGCACTGGTGTCACTGTGTGCACTGGCGTTACTGTGTACACTGGCATTACTGTGTGCACTGGTGTGCTGGTGTCCTGGTTGTGTCTGCTGACGTACCTCGGCAGTATGTGTTGCATCATCTTGCACCAGGCTCTGGCTTGCAGGACCTCCACTTGATGGACTCTGCTGTTGCAGGATTTGGAGGATTTGTTCCTGAGTCGTCTTAATCTGGCAGAGGGCTTTCTCAAGTTCCGTCTGCTTTTGCAATATTTGGCGGACGACTGGATGAGATCTTATCATGCGGTCTAATATTGCTGCAACACAAACCTGAGTGACGACCTCCTGGGGGTCAGGAGTGCCTGGAGGGGGAGGCAGATGGGAGACAGTGGAGGGGTCTGATTCATTGGTATGGATTGGGAGGTTAGGTGGTGGTGGTGGTGTGACACCGTGGGTAGAGATTGAGGTGTGGGTGGGTGGGTTCCCTGGAGGGGAAAGAGGTGGGAAGGCCTTTGGGATGGGGGAGAGGTGGTGGCTGGCTAAACCGCCCCCGCCCCATGCCAGATTCCCCAACCCCTGGGTTCCCCTGTTCACTGAGTGATCACTACCCAAGACTGTTGTCGGTCTACTGTGAGCTGGACCCTGGGCTGGTCCCTGAACTGGTCCCTGAACTGGACCCTGGGCTGGTCCCTGAACTGGACCCTGGCTTGCTGTGGTACTGTTAACGGAGCTGTTCCCGCCCCTGTTCACTGGTCCACCTGCGGTTTGATTCGGTTGTTTCGAGCCCCGCCATGTAGGCCTCGCGCTGCAATACCTGTTCCAAGCATGGTGGGGGTTGCTTGCAGTTGACACATTTAGGTGTTACCCCGCCACCCCCACCCGGTGCAAGCCTAGCTAGGCACTGCTTGGTGTCGTGAGAGCCACTGCAACACCCACACCTAATTGGGCGATCACATTGCCACGTTCTGTGATCCCACCGTTGACAGTTGCCACACAAGAACGGGCTGCCAATATACCTCTTCACTTTGCACTCCCTCATGCCTGGTATTTTAATGACTTGGGGCAGGTCTCCCTTCCATGAAATTGCTTGATTTTTGGCCAGTCCCCCTGGTCCAGTGTTGCACTCGACCCAAACAATCTGTTCATGGTCCTTGAGAAATTCCACGTCAACATGAATACTATAGTTCTTAATTATAATTTTAGTTTGTCTTGTCTGTGGGTTTGCTTCCAACAATTTAACATTCTTACCTTGATACTCAAGACTGGTCTCTGTGCTCTGTCTCTGTGATGGATTGTTGAGGCGCTGGCGGCCTCAACAATCCATCTGTACTTCTCTGCTGCTGGCAATCCCATTGCAGGAAAAATTAGGGTGTGCCACTCACTGTCTTCGTCTTGTCGTTGTTGTTGTTGAGGTTGCTGTTGCTGCTCATCCTGTCGCTGTAACTTGTCCCGTTTCTTGCCGTTTCTGCCTTGGACTAGGAAGTAACCATCATCTGATGTAGAGTCACCTGTAACAGTACTGTTGGAGGGCCCCGGGTTGGGATCCTCACCGGAGGGCCCCGGGTTGGGATCCTCACCGGAGGGCCCCGGGTGGGGATTAGCACCCGGGGGGGGGGGCGTTATGGTTTCCGGGCACACCAGCCATGGTCACTTGTCTAAAAGTCTTACTCCTCGTGTCAACCATCTATTTGCTGCGGCTCACTTCATGTGTTGTTAGGCGGTATGTCTTCAACACTGCACTCTGCCCTACACACACACATGTACATATAGACACCTACAAGGCACAAGGTTTACACCCACACGTAGTGTAGGGGCACTATATGGGGTGTCCTGGCAGTCTCTTGTGTAAACACACTAGTCGCACACACAAACCGCGACCTTGGGTAGGGAGGGCACAAAGACTATTTTTCACATGCGTGGTGCCCGAGGCTCCAGGTACCATGGGGCGGCCCACCTACCTCACAACTCTCCCCTTAGCAGGCCTCGATATTGCCACATTAACAATTACTGCCTTAATTTCTGGCCAATCCACACATCCAGGGCCTACCACAGTTGGTAGGAGGGGCGGTGCACACTTAGTAACGCTGTAGCTGACCTATTTGGCGCACTGAAGACTAGAAGTTAGGCCTAGGCCTATGTGAAACAGGAGGATGAATACATCCTGCCTGCTCCTCTA
>NC_091181.1:1484584-1562084 GCF_040958095.1 Procambarus clarkii | reverse complement strand
GAACAAGTTAGGTGAGAGGGTGGTGGAGGCCAAAACCATAATCATAATCATCTGTATCAAACCTTATTACAGGTAAAACCAGTAGGCAGTCTACTGTATTTTATCAAACCGTTATTAGTATAATAGATCTCGTAATAATTTTGCAAAAATAATGGCATTTACTATTTTTAAAAGATTATTAGCAAATTTACAGAAATGGTGCATTCGGAAGACAAAACCGTGGTAGACATGGTTGGAACAAGTTAGGTGAGAGGGTGGTGGAGGCCAAAACCATAATCATAATCATCTGTATCAAACCTTATTACAGGTAAAACCAGTAGGCAGTCTTCTGTATTTTATCAAACCGTTATTAGTATAATAGATCTCGTAATAATTTTGCAAAAATAATGGCATTTACTATTTTTAAAAGATTATTAGCAAATTTACAGAAATGGTGCATTCGGAAGACAAAACCAATTTTTCACTTTTGACAATTGAGCACCTGCTACATCCAGATTCTAGGGAGGAAAGGAAGGACGATCTTACTGGATCCCATAGCCTCTCCGAGGCACAAACCAGGCTTTTACATAACCCCCCCCCTGCACCCGAGCTTTTTAAAATAGTAAATGCCATTATTTTTGCAAAATTATTACGAGATCTATTATACTAATAACGGTAAATAAATAATAAATAGTAAATAAATCAAAATCAGTTACATTATTTTATCTTATTCATAGCATAAATGTTCTCGAAGATTACTAAAAAGAAATTGAATTAGACTACAGCAAATTGGCAAACTTTACCTTGTATCTGTTTCCACCGAGTTTGTTTGGGGCGTTCTTCAACATATCAGCAATACTTGTCTCAACATCTCTTTCAGTTGCATTAGTGTGGGTGTTGATACAGGCTTCTGGAAATTTATAAGAATTAATTAATATATATAATTATAATTCACTTTGCTATTCCCCATTCCACAGTCCTCTCGTCCTTCCCACTTCCCTGTCCCCACATCATCCCCACTATTCCCACTTCCCTGTCCCATCGTCCTCCTTACCATTTTCCCCTCCCCTGTCCTTCTTCCTCCCCCACCATCTCCCATTCACCTGTCCCTTTGTCCTCCCCAGCATTCCCCTGTCCCCACCATCCCCAACTCCCCAGTCCCCTCGTCCTCCCCACCATTACCCTCTCCTCTGTCCCCTCGTCTTCCCCACCATACCCCCCTCTCGTCCTCCCCACCATTCCAAACTACCTCATCCGATGCATTCTATAATGGTCTGATGCTTCCATCAGAAAATTGGGAACATCAAATGATCTGATATTCCCATCACTGAAAAATAAGAACAGCTAAAAAAATGAAATGAAAAAAATAAAAAAATAAACTATACTCATGAAATGAACAGTATGGTAAACAACACAGCTCAATTTCAATGCAATGTCACACAAAATTATTAAATCGAAATGAAAATAAATTGAAATCTATGAAAATTCAAATTATCAATACAATCGGAAATATTGAAATAATATCGCAACATAATATAGTGTGGGTTGCTCTTACGTGCAACAGACGGTGCTGTTTTTCAAAAAAGGCATGGTTTTACCTGTCACAAGTGTGGCATCTATACTTATACTCACGAAATGAACGGTATGGTAAACAACATAGCTCAATTGCAATGCAATGTCACAATAACATTTAATAACAATAATAACAATAACATTTAAATATACTTTAAGATATAATCTAGAAGAAAATAAGAACATTGAAACGGTTCATGAACTCGATTTCAATAAAGGACACTATGGGGAACTTTGAAAAACAGTTAATGAGTATAATTAGACAGACTTGTTGCTAGGCAGAGGAGTAAATAATGAGATATATGGCAAATTTTGCAAAATATACGGCACACAAACATTCATACCCAAACAAAGCAAAATGCTAGGTAAGAACAAAGCAGTTGGCCCGTAGGGGAAAGGAGATACCCACAAGACTGGAATACAAGTCATTAACAAGCACACAAGTACTACACTACACAACAACCGCACTACTACCAGAACTGGACGAATCACTACCAAAACAACACATTGCACATCACTACCAAAACAACACAACACAACACAAGCATTGGCAAAGAATTATAGACCAGTTGCACTAACATCCCACATAATAAAATTATTTGAGAGTGATCAGGAGTCAGATTACTAGTTTTATAGAGACCAATGACCTCCACAATCCAGGCCAACAAGGATTTAGAGCAGTTTCTATGATCGAGCCACTGAGATCTATAAAGAATTCTGATCAAGAAAGAGATCTAGGGGTGGTTTTAGATAGAAAACTATAACCTGAGGATCATATTAAGAACATTCTGCGAGGGGCCTATGCTACACTTTTTAACTTTAGAATTGTTTTTAAATACATAGGTCAAAAAGTTTTAAAAGTTTTAAAAGTTTTTTAAACCTCTCGTGTATCATGAGTGTGTTAAAGCATCAGATGGTGCATTCAGATGATGAATATTACCTAGTTCCTTCATCTGGGAAGAATGAACACATATTGGTGCATTCGGTGAATAAAACTAACTACTGTAGTTTAATTGATCAACAGACTGTATATCATATGCAGACTGTATGTGGATCTGCGGGCCACTCCAAACAACACCCTGGTGGACCAAGCTCCACCAGGGCTAAAGCACAAAGTGATATAGATGTGATAGAGAAACTAGGTCAAATGGAGGAGTAGGTCTGTATATTAAACAGCACCTGACGTGCACAGAGCTACTAAACTCAATGTGGTGGTAGAGTGGTGGGGGGGGGGGGGGGGAAACATTGCAGAAAAAAACAAAAATACAATTTGGTCAACAAAACAGCATTGTTTAAAATAGAAGACATGGGTTGTCATTTTGGGGGTAAGGTAGGTTACATTGAGTTAATTAGTTAGTACTTAGTTTTTATCTTAAACTGGTTGGGAGAGGTACAGTGTTGCTGTGCTGGTGAAAGAACACCTAAAGGTAAATTAAATAATGATTGCGAATCCACAAGAAGTTGACATAATATCGCTAGAGATCTGCAATCAGGATGATAAACTTTCCTTAAAGAATTTGACAAACACTTGCTGATAGGACATGAAGTAAATGAAATGTATGTCAAGTTTTGTGAAATATATGATAAAAGCACAACAAAATTTGTACCAAAGGAGAGATGCAGAACTAGGAAAAGGGGTTTGTTCAACAGAAATTGCGAGAGGGCCTGAGACCCAAACACACACAAATGGAATCAATATATAGCAAGAGGCCAAACCCCCAAACATACAAGCGATGCAAAGATGCGAGAAACAGCAGCAGCATTAAGGAGAGGGACTTAAGGACCATAAATAAAGTGTGAAAATAAACTCGAGTAAATTTTTTTAACTACTCTCGACAGTGAAGAAAAACAAATATTCAGACGATTTGTGTTAGAATCATTAATCTTACACTTTCGGTCATATTCAACAACACAAATACATACACACACATTCCTGTTGCTGTAGCAAGTGAAGAATTACACACACAGATCACAATAACGTGATGCATCAAATGAACAAATCCACAAGGGCCGTGACGAGGATTCGAACCTGCGTCCGGGAGCATCCCAGACACTGCCTTAATCGACTGAGCTACAACAGGGTAAAAGGGTTGAAACCGAAGTTCTACTGAACTTACTGGATCCCATAGCCTCTCCGAGGCACAAACCAGGCTTTTACACAACCCCCCCCCCCTGCACCCGAGCTATGTCAACAGGCCGTTCTCCCTCTTCGCCCTTCCGAATGCACCATATCAGTAAATTTTTTAATAATCTTTTAAAAATAGTAAATGCCACTATTTTTGCAAAATTATTACGAGATCTATTATTCTATAGAATAATGCATATAAATGCATATATGCATATAAATACAAAACATAAATACAAAACAAGTAAATGTAAATAATTTTACCTTGCACCTAGATCCACCAAGCCTGTATGGCGCGCGTTTCAGTACTTCGGAAATCTAGAACTATCTTGAATCTCTAATCTGCAATGAAACAATACATATTATTGCACTTACCAAAACATGGATGAATGTAGAAAATACAGAACTATTAGCTGAATATCAAATAAATGGATTTAATCTATTTCACACAGATAGATATATTACACCGTGTATATTAGGTAATACCTAACATACACGCCTCCACACACACTACATTTGAAATGTAGTCTCAAAAAGACTACATTTCAACAGCAAAGATTACTCCATAAAAAAATAATTAAATTATTGACCAACATGAGAGAGGGTTAGCCAACATGAGAGGGTTGTGTTGATTGCCTGAAAATATTTAAATTGTGTAATGTATTGAATGGCATTTTTCAAGTTACAACATTTTTTAAATTACTGAACTAGGTTCTAGGCTTTGCTAGGCTTAATTCAATTATTACAGATAAGCCTAACCTAGCCTAGAACCCAGTGGGTTTTCTTCCTATTGGGGAGTGTTGTACATGCCTCGCCTCCACATACACACTAGCACAGCCAGGCCTCGCCTCCACATACACACTAGCACAGCCAGGCCTCGCCTCCACATACACACTAGCACAGCCAGGCCTCGCCTCCACATACACCAGCACTGCCAGGCCTCGCCTCCACATACACCAGCACTGCCAGGCCTCGCCTCCACATACACACTAGCACAGCCAGGCCTCGCCTCCACATACACACTAGCACAGCCAGGCCTCGCCTCCACATACACCAGCACTGCCAGGCCTCGCCTCGCCTCCACATACACCAGCACTGCCAGGCCTCGCCTCCACATTTAAACCAACCAAGCCCACAAATACGTTAACATGGACCAGCATTACACCGTCTAACATACTCTGTCAGATGTAACAACTAAATTTGTGAATTCAAGACCAAATCTATTGTATAACACAGTGTTAGTACGAGAAAAACATTACTTACATTCGAAGCCGTGTTTTAAAATGGCGGCGGTCTTGTACTGACGCTCCAAACTGTGTGTTCGTTTGCGTATGATGAACGTGTGACAATTTACTACAACAATTATTTAATTATTCTTATTCTTTATTTTAATATTTTTAGGGTACATGAAATTTCAAACTTATTTGCACACAATAATATAATTGCATTGTCATAACCTTTATATATTACGGAAAATACGATGACATGAACGAAGTCAAAGTGAAGTTGAAGTCAAAGTCATTCGCCGAACGTATTAGTCATTTTTTTTCTCCCAAACGATAGGGGTAACAAATCCACAGAGAATATAAGTGTACAGTAAAGTCAATTTTATTCAGGAAAGTACATACATAGTTGATTTACAAACATAATGTTGGATTTATAGATAGAGCTAGTGCATACAATACCTAAAGCCACTATAGTAGGCATATAGCATTTCAGGCAACCGGGCAGTATATATGGACCCCTTACTCAAATCTCTGAATATGTTAGATATTAAGTCCCTGCACATACTCTCATGTGTATTTTATATATATAAAACGCTGCACTGTAATGTCAATCCTGACCTTAAAAGCTTCCTAGAAGGTTGTAACAGATCCCATGAGCACCACACCAGAAACAAATACCTATTTGATATTCCAAGAGTACGACTTAGTCAAACTAGAAATGCTTTACAAATCAAGAGACCTCGAATGTGGAATGACCTTCCCAATTATGTTAAAAACTGTACCTCTCCCAACCAGTTTAAGATAAATAAAGATAAATTTATAAGTTAAGAAAAATTCCACAAATCAACAACCCTGTTACTGACCCTGTATTTACCCAAGTCTTTCCTAAATCTAAACTTATCCAATTTATACCCATTGTTTCGTGTTCTATCTTGTGTTGACAATTTTAATACCCTATTAATATCCCCATTGTTATATCTATTCAGGAAATTGTGGTTGATCTCGAACCCATTGATAATGTGACGACTTATACAGAATTTTGTAACTATATCATCAAGATTGTAACCAGCTTAGCTAAATGTAGTGTGGGGTTCAGTCCCTAAGCCCATATATGTGCCTCTCTAACCATTTAGGTTACAGGGCAAAAACATAAAAACAAAGGTAACTGCAGAAGGCCTATTGGCCCATACCAGGCAGCTCCTATCTATAACAGATAAACACTAAGTACTACCTAATTAACTCAATGTAACCTACCAACCTAACCCCCTATCCACCTAACCTATCCACCGCTGCCCACTGGATGGGGGCGGTGTGCAGGACAAACATATAAATTTTGATACTAGCTCTCCACATATGTCAGTTGCTTAACACTTTAGTGCGCGCGGCGTTCTGGGCGCTCAAGCGTAAACACAAAAAAGTTTATAATCTTTTCACGCTCCTAACCTCAATTCTCAAGCTACGTTTTTCATTTTGGTATCAATGCGTTGGCAATAAAATTCTCTACAAGATCATATGCATAAAATGTCACCGAAGCATTTGGTATCCCACCACGAAGTAAATAAACAAGAAGATGACTCGCCGTGACACCCAAACAGGAAGTAAATGTTCATACTCTTTCGTTTGTTGCCAGCCTCACAGTCATCCTACAGCGCTCATTTTGATATCACTGAACTCGCAATAAAATTCCCCACCCAGACATATGCCTATCAATGTCTAATTATGGTATCGGGTGACCCGCACGAGTGTGGGAACTGGGTGAAGCGTTAGCCGTGATTTCAGCAGGGACGACACTGTTGGGATGCAGTGCTTTGAATGTTTATACTTATTTAACTCTCCTGACATTATTTCTGAAGCTACGTATTTCATTTTTATAGCAATGTGTTCGCAATAGAAAGTTCTATAAGAACATGGGTAGAGTTGGCCAACACAGCGTCAAATAAATTTGCGGCGAATAAAATCTTACGCGTGTTTGTACCCGTGAGCGTCAAAAGTTTTTACTTTGCTCATGTTTTTCAAGTTTATACTTGTTTCACACCGTTTTTTTTTGTATAGTGTTCGGAATAAAATTCCCTACACAGACATATGCATATCAAATACAATTCCTTGGAATTCACAGCTGTAGAGATGACGGAAAACACACAACCGGAACCCGCTCTTGACACTCCAACTCAAACCCGCAAGTCCCACAAAAAAAGTTTCTCTTGTTTCATGTATACTTACTTTAGTTTTCGTGCTACAGTTCTCATTTAGGTATCAAAATATTCCTAAGAAAATAGACTACAATACTGAAACAATCTAAGACAATTATGTGTACTTACCAAAGCAAAGACGATTGTAGTAAAATAAGTTGAGCATTTTATCTCCACTCCACCTCCTTCAGGTACTGATTCCTGAAGTTGCTCAACAGATGTTCCTAGGTGGAGTGAAGCTGATGTAGGTGGTTATTTCTTGTCCACCCAATACACCCTTTTCCTGTGATAAGTGGTGTAACAAGGTATGACGCAAAGTGGAACATCGCATGTCTTGCACGCTATACCAGTTTCCTTCCTGATACCCGACTTTGAACACACTTCACACCTGCGACGTTTGGGGATTTTTACCAGCTCATGTTTCAATTTATAGTTCAGGCGAGTCTCTGCTATAACAACACGTCGCTGTTGTCTCTTGGTTGGCAATAAACTACTGTCTGAATCGTCGCTCTCACTATTGTTTTCAAACACTAATGTGGAATATGAATTATCTTCATCAGATTCAGCTTCAGCACTAGGTGTAGACGTGAAGAGAGGGCGCCTCACACCCGACGGGTCAGCAGCAGGATACACAGGACCAGTGTCATGATTTATGTCTGGAGCATGAACTAGATGTGGAGATGGTGTAGTTGTTGCAGGCCACTCTGCCTTGTCAAATTTCAATAAAGACCAAATAGCAACTTCATGGAACTAGAGCAGAGTTAGTTTCCTTCGATCATCTGTGTTGGCCTTGTACAATGCATGTACAATGCATTGAGTAAAGACCAAATAGCAACTTCATGGAACTAGAGCAGAGTTAGTTTCCTTCGATCATCTGTGTTGGCCTTGTACAATGCAACCACAAGTTGACATTGAATGTGAATTAACAATGAGACAAGTAAGATTTATACTAATACATTTATACTAACTCTGTTGAGCGTTGACCATTTATACATCAAATCTGTTGATGTGAGCACTTTAGTTTAGTCTGCCGTTTAAAGAAAAAAAGAGCATATCAATGGTATATCACAGAAAACGAATTTATCATAAACTCATGTATTTGTCTTATCATATTGAACTGCATTCATATTTTTAATATATAACAATATGAATATACAAATTTCTGTAAATCCCCTACCTTGTTGGAATCTGTGGAAATGAATGAGCAAATGTGCTGGCTGAAGGCGCTGAAGGAAACCACATTGGTTTCATTTTGGATACAAATGTCCATGGAAATTCAAAATGGAAACTAATTATATAGTTGAACCTGCAGAGACGAGTTTAAGAATCTGTGTTGAGAGTGATGGACACAGCCTTCACAATTATACTTCAGAGAATGTAAACATCTAAGAGGCATTAGAAATATGTGTAGAATAATAAACCCTACATTGTTTGAGTTAGGGAAAACACCAATTGTGATATATAGATACTATAGCTGTTCCTAAAGATTCACCCTTTTTTGCACCAGCAAGATAACATATAAGATTTTAAGAGTTGACGAATGTTAATATTCTTGTTTGATAAACTGTGAACTTGAGACATAGTTAATAAGAACATATTAACACAACAAAATGTTTTCATAATCTTTAACACCACTTTCCAGCAACTTATATAATTTATATAAATTATTTTAGAGAATAATACATAAATTATATATTTAAACATGATATAGTGTTTAGTGGAATGTATAAGGAGTCAAATTGTGTTAAAAAGAGCAATTTTTAGAAAATTTGGAAAAATACTTTTTTCTGTTCAAATTATAACTAAATGGATTTTAAAGGTTTCACTCAGCCAATATATATCATTCACAATTTATTAATGAATTTTACAAAAAAACACCATAAATTTTATATTTAAACATGTAAAAACTATTTGTTTTACATTTGGAAGAAAATAATTGTAGAAAAACAATTTATAATTAAACCTTTGTGTTTGGATTTTTTGAGTAAAAGTTTCTCAAAGGCTTTCCTGCACCATTCTCAATGCAAATCATTCCCACACCTATGGCAAGAGATAGGCGAACGTTGTGTAGATGATTTGTGTTTGCTGGGGTGTTACAGCATGAACAGTACCAGGATGGTGGTGGTGAGTATTGCATTGTGAAGAGTACCCGGATTGTGAGAGGGGATTGTAGCACCATTAACAGTACCAGGATGTATTATCCTGGTACTAGACAGTGCTAATACAATATATTATTGTATTAGGTGGGATGGTAGGTGGGAAGCCTTGCAGCTCGAACAGTACCAGGATGGTGGGTGGGGAGTGTTGCATCATGAACAGTACCAGGATGGTGGGTGGGGAGTGTTGCACCATGAACAGTACCAGGATGGTGGGTGGGGAGTGTTGCACCATGAACAGTACCTGGATGGTGGGTGGAGAGTGTTGCGCCATGAACAGTACCTGGATGGTGGGTGGGGAGTGTTGCACCATGAACAGTACCTGGATGGTGGGTGGGGAGTGTTGCATCATGAACAGTACCTGGATGGTGGGTGGAGAGTGTTGCACCATGAACAGTACCTGGATGGTGGGTGGGGAGTGTTGCACCATGAACAGTACCAGGATGGTGGGTGGGGAGTGTTGCATCATGAACAGTACCAGGATGGTGGGTGGGGAGTGTTGCACCATGAACAGTACCAGGATGGTGGATGGGGAGTGTTGCACCATGAACAGTACCTGGATGGTGGGTGGGGAGTGTTACACCATGAACAGTACCAGGATGGTGGGTGGGGAGTGTTGCATCATGAACAGTACCAGGATGGTGGGTGGGGAGTGTTGCACCATGAACAGTACCAGGATGGTGGGTGGGGAGTGTTGCACCATGAACAGTACCTGGATGGTGGGTGGGGAGTGTTGCACCATGAACAGTACCTGGATGGTGGGTGGGGAGTGTTGCACCATGAACAGTACCAGGATGGTGGGTGGGGAGTGTTGCACCATGAACAGTACCTGGATGGTGGTTGGGGAGTGTTGCACCATGAACAGTACCTGGATGGTGGGTGGGGAGTGTTGCATCATGAACAGTACCAGGATGGTGGGTGGGGAGTGTTGCACCATGAACAGTACCAGGATGGTGGGTGGGGAGTGTTGCACCATGAACAGTACCAGGATGGTGGGTGGGGAGTGTTGCACCATGAACAGTACCTGGATGGTGGGTGGTGAGTGTTGCACCATGAACAGTACCTGGATGGTGGGTGGGGAGTGTTGCACCATGAACAGTACCTGGATGGTGGGTGGGGAGTGTTGCATCATGAACAGTACCTGGATGGTGGGTGGGGAGTGTTGCACCATGAACAGTACCAGGATGATGAGTGGGGAGTGTTGCAGTGTGAACAGTTCAAGGATGGTGGGTGGGGAGTGTTGCACCATGAACAGTACCAGGATGGTGGGTGGGGAGTGTTGCACCATGAACAGTACCTGGATGGTGGGTGGTGAGTGTTGCACCATGAACAGTACCAGGATGGTGGGTGGTGAGTGTTGCACCATGAACAGTACCTGGATGGTGGGTGGGGAGTGTTGCACCATGAACAGTACCAGGATGGTGGGTGGGGAGTGTTGCACCATGAACAGTACCTGGATGGTGGGTGGGGAGTGTTGCACCATGAACAGTACCTGGATGATGGGTGGGGAGTGTTGCACCATGAACAGTACCTGGATGGTGGGTGGGGAGTGTTGCACCATGAACAGTACCAGGATGGTGGGTGGGGAGTGTTGCACCATGAACAGTACCAGGATGGTGGGTGGGGAGTGTTGCACCATGAACAGTACCAGGATGGTGGGTGGGGGAGTGTTGCTCCATGAACAGTACCTGGATGGTGGATGGAGAGTGTTGCAGTGTGAAAAGTACCTGGATGATTATGGGTTGGGAGTGTTGTACCTTGAACAGTACCTACATGGTATTAGGGGAGTGTTGCATCATAAACAGTACTTGGAAGGTGGGTGCGGAGCGTTGCATCATGAACAATACCTAGATGGTAGGATGGGAGTAGTAGTGTAAACCGGGCCAACTCGCTGCAATTTTGCTTTTTCTGACTGCAGCGAGTTGGCCCCTGGGTTTTCACCGGGCCAACTCGCTGCAATCTTGCTTTTTCCGACTGCAGCGAGTTGGCCCCTGGGTTTTTACCAGGCCAACTCGCTTCAATTTTGCTTTTTCCGACTGCATCGAGTTGGCCCCTGGGTTTTACGAACTTTTTTCACAAGCCGGTCATTGGCCCCTGGGTTTTACGAACTGTTTTCACCATGCCAGTTATTGGCCCCTGCCATTTACGCTCAAGGGGATTAAACGGCCGCCTCCAGTCATCCCAAAATTTCGTTAGCTCAGTGACCCTGCACCGGCATGTTAAAGGGGATTAAAAAGCCGGTCATTGGCCTCAGGGTTTTCTCGAATTTTCTTTCGAGGCCGGTCTACGCACCCTGAGTTTTCTCGAATCAACTTGCCTGGGGGATTAAAAGGCAAGCTCCTGGCGTACCCAAATTTCGTTACCCCAGTGACCCTGCACAGACATTGCTAATGGTCAATGACGTCACCAGCTAGCCGCTCAGCGTTCCTGCACCGGCACGTTCAAGGGGATTAAAAAGCCGGCCTATGAGTCGTGTGTTTTGCGATACAACAGTGACCTTGAAACCTAATGTAAAATACCATCATCCCTAGTCTATTTTTAATTTTATATTTACTTCCAACCATCGCCCATTACATTTATCAAAGGGTATCATGTATGTGAGGGAAGAACATAACTTCAGCACTGCAAGAAGTTATGTGTGTATTTTCAAGTTCGTCCCCTGCTGCCTGTACTTACCCATGTCTTTTTTCCTAAATATAAAACTTATCCAATTCATTCCTATTCTGTTTCATGTTAATACGTTTAATAGGTTATTAATATTCCCCTTTACTATGACCATTCAGTCACACCTCTATCATGTCACCCCTATTTCTTCTTCGTCGTCGTTCTAGAGAATGTAATTTGAGCTTGGACAATCTTTCTTGAAGGATCGTTTATTATGCATAGGGCAAAAAATAAAATGAAAAAACTGCTATCAGTCGTTTATATGAAAAAACAGAGCCCTGGGCATTGGTGATTTCAATGCGTGTTCAGTAGTAAACCAATATTGTCCTTAACCGCATACACGTCTCACATTCGCTCAAAACATACCTCCCACACCTTGCTGTGGCATATAATAAAAAAACTCATTCAGTAAAATCAAGCCTCTCATGTTTTAAAATAAGGCCTTCTGCGGCGCGAGGCGCGCTAAATGCGGATCCCAGGAGGTTCACACATAAGTGTGAACTCTTAATCTGGCTTAATACCTCAACTGTACTCTGTGCTTCATCAAAGTTGATATTCAGCTACAATAGCTCGTATTTTCGCTCATTGCTTATATTTTCTGTTATTTATAAACCCGATCAAACCATCCTAACCTAACTTATTATATATAACAAACAAATACATTCTACAGAACAGTTATTGTTATTGTTTAGTGACATCGTGAAAAGCCGCCTCAGGTATAGGGATAAGGTATTGCTGGCCATTAGCACATAGGTGTCAAGGTATCACAGCACCTGACTGGCCAACTATGTGTGACGTCACCAGATGACCAATGCGGCCTTTAGCGTTCTACTGACATATGTATTTAATGTTATTATTCAAAAATGAGTAGACTAGCCATCCCCACCTAACCTAATCAGAGGACTAAGAATATACATTTTAGTCATCCACAACTCTAATCATTATTCAGTGATAAGTTCAAAAGTATAACAGCAGCCCAAATGTCGTACTGCAATTTTAGCAGAATCGTACATCTGGCAGCATAGCAGGTGAGCTGAACATAAGAATAAAGGTAACTGCAGAGGTCCTATTGGCCCATACGAGGCAGCTCCTATATATTTCCACCCAATCTCATTCATGTCCACCCTATGCTGAAAACAACCAAGGGATCCCACTTAAAGCATTAGTTTACAAAAATAGTTTTAATAAATAGCTCTTATTCTAGTTTTATACACAACAGCAATTATGAAACCCTATAGCTAGATATTCTACTATAATCCACAAGTAGTTACCACACATCTGGCAGTACAGCGGATTAGTGGCTGTGTTCATAGGCTAGTCAACTGTCCTCACATCCATCAAATAGCTATCCAAATGTCGCACCTCAATTCATCCATCTAGCAACTCAGCTGGATGCTAGCCACTATATTCATAGGCTAATCATTTCTACACCTCAAAAAATCCTAGATTTGCTACGCAAATCAGGTAACTTGTTTCTAAACCAACAGTCGCAAATACAAGCATACATACCTACTCATACTCCACAACCTATATACATTCATAGATAATAGCCTAGTTTTTTTGCCACCATTTCCCCATTAATCAGATGCAATTTATGCCATGCACACAGAAAATACAGCAACTACACACCAAATATGCCATTTATTCACAAAATATATATTATTTACACTCAAAATATGCCATCACACAAAAATATGTCATTTATAGACAAAAATATAACATTCACATGCAAAAATATGTCAGTTGGACATGAAAATGTAGCGTTTACACAATATTGCATGGACACTCAGAGTATGACATTTACACAAAGTACAGTATTTTGCACAAATATATCAAAATGCTTATGCATTTAGACAAATCAAAAATGCGCTTTCACTAAAATTACACAATTTCACGAACATAATTTTCACAAAATACCCACACATTGTCTCATAAACCAAAATACACTTACACCATGAAGATCTATTTTATCAGATTACAGAGCTTACACAAAATACACAATTTTCACACACAAATACAGTTGCACCAGTTCCACTTCAACAAATATTAAAAACACAACTTGCATAAATGCACTATTATCACAAAAATTATTATGAAACATGGACAATTAATACACAGTTTGTGTAATTATTTTACATCTTTGCACAATTAATACAAGAAAACTTGCTATATAATTACTCAACTTGCACAATGACAATCAATACACAAAGGTATAAATAAACAATTCGTCCATATGCAACTACACAACATGCGCAATTAATACACAACTTATACAAATATTACACATCTTTCATAATTATTACACAACTTGTACAAATGCATATCTAGCACAAATATGTACAATACATATCTACCCCAAATACGAAAATACACAACTAGCATAAATACACGATTTACACAAATACAATTGCGACATTTACACAACTTGCTCAAACATATAATCAATACACAACTTACCAAAATATGAACAATACATAACTAGCACATATTCATTAAATACACAACTAAGCAATTTCCGCAAATACACATACAAAAACATATACAATTAATACATACAACTTGCACAAAACATTACACAATTTATGGAAATATAATCAATACATAATTGCAATAATCATACAACTTATGCAAAATACATAATCTGCACAATTAATATACAAGTATATTAATTGTGCTATATATGTACAAACACAACCAACTGGGTCAAACAATACACAATTTGCATGATATTTTTCTGGGTATATTTAGGACATTAATTATAATATGCTGAGTTTAACCAACTCCCCAAAAGTCAGAAATTCACATATTAAAATGGTGTATATGACTTCCGATGAGCTCAATATATAACACATTCTTTTTCCATTAAGATATCAACATTATTAGTGCTAAACTATTCATCTAACATATGTACACTGTTTTTATGTCTTATTAATACCTTCCTTGTTATATCCTCTCCAATCAGACCACCCATATTTATGTATTTATTCAAACCATCTAACAGACTTATTTGTTCTAGCCTTAGTTATGTTAGGGCAGGTGGGGTTAGGTGAAGTCAGTATTTTCTATGATAATTTTAGACAAATTTGCTATATCTTATCAAAATGCATCTTGTTAAAACTTAAATTCATCTAAATCTATAAAAATATACTTATACTACGCAAATTTGACTAAATTCAACATAGCTAAACTAACTAAATATGAGCATCCCATATCCTCACATACAAGCCTATGTCGCCTCTGTCCATACATTATATGAGTCTGCCATATAGCTCGAACCCCAAATAGGAAAATTTACACTATTTCATAAAACATGCTAGTTCATTACCCTAAGATATTATATATGTCCTTCCCTACACGACCTCACCTAACCTGACCTATCATAATCAAACCTAGATTTAGTTCATTAGTTCAAGTTGGTGAAATTTAAGCTATGCCACTTTAATTCGACAATTTATGGCAATTTCCACCAAATATACCCAAATGTTGCGTAGCATAGCCCTGCCAAAGCCCATTTTCTCCTATTCCATACTTCCCTACACAACCTCACCTAACCTGACCTAGCATATCCAAACCTGGATTTGGTTAAAGTTGGCGAAATTTATGCTATGCCACCTAAATATGACCTAATTTAAGGCAATTTCCACCAAATATACCCAAATGTTGTGTATCATAGCATCACCAAAGCCCATTTTTACCTACATTTTCTCCTATTCCATCCTACCCTACACAACCACACCTAACCTATCCTAGCATATCCAAACCTGGATTTGGTTAAAGTCTGAGAAATTTAAGCTATCCCACATAAATTCGACCTAATTTAAGGCAATTCCCACCAAATATCCCCAAATGTCACGTATCACAGCACTGCCAAAGCCCATTTTTACCTACATTTTCTCCTATTCCATCCTACCCTATGCAACCTTTCCTAACCTATCCTACCATATCCAAACTTATATTTGGTTAAAGTCTGTGAAATTTAAGCTTTCCCACCTAAATTCTATCTAATTTAAGGCAATTCCCACCAAATATATCCAAATGTTCTGTATCACAGCACTGCCAAAGCCCATTTTTACCTACATTTTCTCCTATTCCATCCTACCCTACGCAACCTTACCTAACCTATCCTAGCATATCCAAACCTAGATTTGGTTAAAGTCGTCGAAATTTAAGTTACCCCATATAAATTTGACCTAATTTAAGACAATTTCCACCAAATATACCCAAAAATGTTTTGGAACATAGCACGGCCAAAGCTCATTTTAGCTGAGTTTTCACCTATTCCAACCTGCCCTAGACAACCCTACCCATCCTCTCCTGGTATATCCAAAGTCAGATTTGATTATAGTTGGCAAAATGTATGCCTTTCCCACCTAAATTTTACCTAATTTATGCCAATTTCCACCGAATATACCCAAATGTTTTGTATCTTAGCATGGTCAAAGTTCATTTCACCCAAGTTTTTCACCTATTCCATCTTACCTTACACAGCCTTACCTAACCTGACCTAGCATATCCCAAGCTAGATTTGATTAGAGTTCGTGAAATTTATGCTTACTCACCTAAATTCAACCTAATTTAAAACAATTTCTACCCAATATATCCCAAAATGATTTGTTACATAGCTCAGCCAAAGACCATTTTACCCGAGTTTTCACATATTCCAACCTACCCTACATAGCCTTACCTATCCCTGACCTAGCAGATTTGATTAAAGTTGGGGAAATTCAAGCTATCGCAATCAAATTGGAGACAATTTCCACCAAATATGCCTAAATGTTGTGTATCATAGCACAGCCAAAACCCATTTTACCCACATTTTCATCCATTCCATCTAAACCTGGACTTAGCCTCTGATACTACATATACTCAGAGAAGTTATGTTTTTTGGATATGAACCTAAATGCCCGTGCCTAACCTGCAAGAGTCTTGGAGCTTTGTTGAATATTTTATCTATTTTTCTTCGAAACTGAAGTTTTGGATATGAACCTATCTGCACTGTGCCTAACCTGCTAGGTTCTTTGTTGAACATTGTAACCATATTCATAGAAAATTGATGTTTTGGATAAGGACCTAGCAGTCCCTCTCCTTTAAAACTTGGAACTGTGTTCAATATTGTAGATATAGTGTTGGCTATGTGTTTTGTTTTTACACATCAACCCAACCGTCCTTGACCTAACCTCCATTTATCAAACTTCAAATTTATCATAAATATGGGAGGACCGTGTTATTTGTGCATCAACCCTGCCGTCCTGGGCCTAACCTCCCTTTATCTAACTTCAATTTTATTGTATTTATGGGAAGGTGTTGTTTATGCATCAACCCAACCTCTGATACACGAATCTTGGTTCAATATTGCATCATACTCGTACCATATTTTTTCACATAATTCAACCATCCTCAACCTAACCTCTATTACCTGGGGGAGGGAGGATAATGGAAAATATGATAATAATGGGAATTTTCTCTACATCAGTTCAACTTAACCATCCTTAACCTAACCTTAGTTAGAAAGGGATATAACTCACCAAAACTATTTAATTACCATTTACCCAATTTTCCTTATCCTAACCTATAACTAGAGGGGTTTAGACCCCCCTTTACCTCGAAATTAAAGTATAGGGTAAATTAGGGAATGTTAGGTTTATATGTGAAAATATATTCCTACCTTAAATATATAGTATAATTTCGAGGTAAAGGGGGGTCTAAACCCTCTAGTTATAGGTTAGGATAAGGAAAATTGGGTAAATGGTAATTAAATAGTTTTGGTGAGTTATATCCCTTTCTAACTAAGGTTAGGTTAAGGATGGTTAAGTTGAACTGATGTAGAGAAAATTCCCATTATTATCATATTTTCCATTATCCTCCCTCTCCCCAGATAATAGAGGTTAGGTTGAGGATGGTTGAATTATGTGAAAAAAATATGCTACGAGTATGATGCAATATTGAACCAAGATTCGTGTATCAGAGGTTGGGTTGATGCATAAACAACACCTTCCCATAAATACAATAAATTTGAAGTTTGATAAAGGGAGGTTAGGCCCAGGACGGCAGGGTTGATGCACAAATAACACGGTCCTTCCATATTTATGATAAATTTGAAGTTTGATAAATGGAGGTTAGGTCAAGGACGGTTGGGTTGATGCACAAACAACACGTTCCTTCCATATTTACGATAAATTTGAAGTTAGATGAAGGGAGGTTAGGTCCAGGACGGTTGGGTTGTTGCACAAACAACACGTCCTTCCATATTTACGATAAATTTGAAGTTAGATGAAGGGAGGTTAGGTCCAGGACGGTTGGGTTGATGTGTAAAAACAAAACACATACCCAACACTATATCTACAATATTGAACACAGTTCCAAGTTTTAAAGGAGAGGGACTGTTAGGTCCATATCCAAAACATCAATTTTCTATGAATATGGTTACAATGTTCAACAAAGAACCTAGCAGGTTAGGCACAGTGCGGATAGGTTCATATCCAAAACTTCAGTTTCGAAGAAAAATAGATAAAATATTCAACAAAGCTCCAAGACTCTTGCAGGTTAGGCACGGGCATTTAGGTTCATATCCAAAAAACATAACTTCTCTGAGTATATGTAGTATCAGAGGCTAGGTCCAGGTTTAGATGGAATGGATGAAAATGTGGGTAAAATGGGTTTTGGCTGTGCTATGATACACAACATTTAGGCATATTTGGTGGAAATTGTCTCCAATTTGATGGCGATAGCTTAAATTTCCCCAACTTTAATCAAATCTGCTAGGTCAGGGATAGGTAAGGCTATGTAGGGTAGGTTGGAATATGTGAAAACTTGGGTAAAATGGTCTTTGGCTGAGCTATGTAACAAATCATTTTGGGATATATTGGGTAGAAATTGTCTTAAATTAGGTTGAATTTAGGTGAGTAAGCATAAATTTCACGAACTCTAATCAAATCTAGCTTGGGATATGCTAGGTCAGGTTAGGTAAGGCTGTGTAAGGTAAGATGGAATAGGTGAAAAACTTGGGTGAAATGAACTTTGACCATGCTAAGATACAAAACATTTGGGTATATTCGGTGGAAATTGGCATAAATTAGGTAAAATTTAGGTGGGAAAGGCATAAATTTTGCCAACTATAATCAAATCTGACTTTGGATATGCCAGGAGAGGCCGGGTAGGGATGTCTAGGGCAGGTTGGAATAGGTGAAAACTCAGCTAAAATAAACTTTGACCATGCTAAGATACAAAAACATTTGGGTATATTCGGTGGAAATTGTCTTAAATTAGGTAAAATTTAGGTTGGAAAGGCATAAATTTTGCCAACTATAATCAAATCTGACTATGGATATGCCAGGAGAGGATGGGTAGGGTTATCTAGGGCAGGTTGGAATAGGTGAAAACTCAGCTAAAATGAGCTTTGGCCGTGCTATGTTCCAAAACATTTTTGGGTATATTTGGTGGAAATTGTCTTACATTGGGTCAAATTTATATGGGATAACTTAAATTTCGCCGACTTTAACCAAATCTAGGTTTGGATATGCTAGGATAAGTTAGGTAAGGTTGCGTAGGGTAGGATGGAATAGGAGAAAATGTAGGTAAAAATGGGCTTTGGCAGTGCTGTGATACAGAACATTTGGATATATTTGGTGGGAATTGCCTAAAATTAGATAGAATTTAGGTGGCATAGCATAAATTTCGCCAACTTTAACCAAATCCAGGTTTGGATATGCTAGGTCAGGTTAGGTGAGGTTGTGTAGGGAAGTATGGAATAGGAGAAAATGGGCTTTGGCAGGGCTATGCTACGCAACATTTGGGTATATTTGGTGGAAATTGCCATAAATTATGTCGAATTAAAGTGGCATAGCTTAAATTTCACCAACTTGAACTAATGAACTAAATCTAGGTTTGATTATGCCAGGTCAGGTTAGGTGAGGTCGTGTAGGGAAGGACATATATAATATCTTAGGGTAATGAACTAGCATGTTTTATGAAATAGTGTAAATTTTCCTATTTGGGGTTCGAGCTATATGGCAGACTCATATAATGTATGGACAGAGGCGACATAGGCTTGTATGTGAGGATATGGGATGCTCATATTTAGTTTGTTTAGCTATGTTGAATTTAGTCAAATTTGCGTAGTATAAGTATATTTTTATAGATTTAGATGAATTTAAGTTTTAACAAGATGCATTTTGATAAGATATAGCAAATTTGTCTAAAATTATCATAGAAAATACTGACTTCACCTAACCCCACCTGCCCTAACATAACTAAGGCTAGAACAAATAAGTCTGTTAGATGGTTTGAATAAATACATAAATATGGGTGGTCTGATTGGAGAGGATGTAACAAGGAAGGTATTAATAAGACATAAAAACAGTGTACATATGTTAGATGAATAGTTTAGCACTAATAATGTTGATATCTTAATGGAAAAAGAATGTGTTATATATTGAGCTCATCGGAAGTCATATACACCATTTTTATATGTGAAATTCTGACTTTTGGGGAGTTGGTTAAACTCAGCATATTATAATTAATGTCCTAAATATACCCAGAAAAATATCATGCAAATTGTGTATTGTTTGACCCAGTTGGTTGTGTTTGTACATATATAGCACAATTAATATACTTGTGTATTAATTGTGCAGATTATGTATTTTGCATAAGTTGTATGATTATTGCAATTATGTATTGATTATATTTCTATAAATTGTGTAATGTTTTGTGCAAGTTGAATGTATTAATTGTATATGTTTTTGTATGTGTATTTGCGGAAATTGCTTAGTTGTGTATTTAATGAATATGTGCTAGTTATGTATTGTTCATATTTTGGTAAGTTGTGTATTGATTATATTTTTGAGCTAGTTGTGTAAATGTCGCAATTGTATTTGTGTAAATCGTGTATTTATGCTAGTTGTGTATTTTCGTATTTGGGGTAGATATGTATTGTACATATTTGTGCTAGATATGCATTTGTACAAGTTGTGTAATAATTATGAAAGATGTGTAATATTTGTATAAGTTGTGTATTAATTGCGCATGTTGTGTAGTTGCATATGGACGAATTGTTTATTTATACCTTTGTGTATTGATTGTCATTGTGCAAGTTGAGTAATTATATAGCAAGTTTTCTTGTATTAATTGTGCAAAGATGTAAAATAATTACACAAACTGTGTATTAATTGTCCATGTTTTATAATAATTTTTGTGATAATAGTGCATTTATGCAAGTTGTGTTTTTAATATTTGTTGAAGTGGAACTGGTGCAACTGTATTTGTGTGTGAAAATTGTGTATTTTGTGTAAGCTCTGTAATCTGATAAAATAGATCTTCATGGTGTAAGTGTATTTTGGTTTATGAGACAATGTGTGGGTATTTTGTGAAAATTATGTTTGTGAAATTGTGTAGTTTTAGTGAAAGCGCATTTTTGATTTGTCTAAATGCATAAGCATTTTAATATATTTGTGCAAAATACTGTACTTTGTGTAAATGTCATACTCTGAGTGTCCATGCAATATTGTGTAAATGCTACATTTTCATGTCCAACTGACATATTTTTGCATGTGAATGTTATATTTTTGTCTATAAATGACATATTTTTGTGTGATGGCATATTTTGAGTGTAAATAATATATATTTTGTGAATAAATGGCATATTTGGTGTGTAGTTGCTGTATTTTCTGTGTGCATGGCATAAATTGCATCTGATTAATGGGGAAATGGTGGCAAAAAAACTAGGCTATTATCTATGAATGTATATAGGTTGTGGAGTATGAGTAGGTATGTATGCTTGTATTTGCGACTGTTGGTTTAGAAACAAGTTACCTGATTTGCGTAGCAAATCTAGGATTTTTTGAGGTGTAGAAATGATTAGCCTATGAATATAGTGGCTAGCATCCAGCTGAGTTGCTAGATGGATGAATTGAGGTGCGACATTTGGATAGCTATTTGATGGATGTGAGGACAGTTGACTAGCCTATGAACACAGCCACTAATCCGCTGTACTGCCAGATGTGTGGTAACTACTTGTGGATTATAGTAGAATATCTAGCTATAGTTTTTCATAATTGCTGTTGTGTATAAAACTAGAATAAGAGCTATTTATTAAAACTATTTTTGTAAACTAATGCTTTAAGTGGGATCCCTTGGTTGTTTTCAGCATAGGGTGGACATGAATGAGATTGGGTGGAAATATATAGGAGCTGCCTCGTATGGGCCAATAGGACCTCTGCAGTTACCTTTATTCTTATGTTCAGCTCACCTGCTATGCTGCCAGATGTACGATTCTGCTAAAATTGCAGTACGACATTTGGGCTGCTGTTATACTTTTGAACTTATCACTGAATAATGATTAGAGTTGTGGATGACTAAAATGTATATTCTTAGTCCTCTGATTAGGTTAGGTGGGGATGGCTAGTCTACTCATTTTTGAATAATAACATTAAATACATATGTCAGTAGAACGCTAAAGGCCGCATTGGTCATCTGGTGACATCACACATAGTTGGCCAGTCAGGTGCTGTGATACCTTGACACCTATGCGCTAATGGCCAGCAATACCTTATCCCTATACCTGAGGCGGCTTTTCACGATGTCACTAAACAATAACAATAACTGTTCTGTAGAATGTATTTGTTTGTTATATATAATAAGTTAGGTTAGGTTAGGTTAGGATGGTTTGATCGGGTTTATAAATAACAGAAAATATAAGCAATGAGCGAAAATACGAGCTATTGTAGCTGAATATCAACTTTGATGAAGCACAGAGTACAGTTGAGGTATTAAGCCAGATTAAGAGTTCACACTTATGTGTGAACCTCCTGGGATCCGCATTTAGCGCGCCTCGCGCCGCAGAAGGCCTTATTTTAAAACATGAGAGGCTTGCTTTTACTGAATGAGTTTTTTTTATTATATGCCACAGCAAGGTGTGGGAGGTATGTTTTGAGCGAATGTGAGACGTGTATGCGGTTAAGGACAATATTGGTTTACTACTGAACACGCATTGAAATCACCAATGCCCAGGGCTCTGTTTTTTCATATAAACGACTGATAGCAGTTTTTTCATTTTATTTTTTGCCCTATGCATAATAAACGATCCTTCAAGAAAGATTGTCCAAGCTCAAATTACATTCTCTAGAACGACGACGAAGAAGAAATAGGGGTGTGACTGAATGGTCATAGTAAAGGGGAATATTAATAATCTATTAAACGTATTAACATGAAACAGAATAGGAATGAATTGGATAAGTTTTATATTTAGGAAAAAAAACCTGGGTAAGTACAGGCAGCAGGGGACGAACTTGAAAATACACACATAACTTCTTGCAGTGCTGAAGTTATGTTCTTCCCTCACATACATGATACCCTTTGATAAATGTAATGGGCGATGGTTGGAAGTAAATATAAAATTAAAAATAGACTAGGGATGATGGTATTTTACATTAGGTTTCAAGGTCACTGTTGTATCGCAAAACACACGACTCATAGACCGGCTTTTTAATCCCCTTGAACGTGCCGATGCAGGAACGCTGAGCGGCTAGCTGGTGACGTCATTGACCATTAGCAATGTCTGTGCAGGGTCACTGGGGTAACGAAATTTGGGTACGCCAGGAGCTTGCCTTTTAATCCCCCAGGCAAGTTGATTCGAGAAAACTCAGGGTGCGTAGACCGGCCTCGAAAGAAAATTCGAGAAAACCCTGGGGCCAATGACCGGCTTTTTAATCCCCTTTAACATGCCGGTGCAGGGTCACTGAGCTAACGAAATTTTGGGATGACTGGAGGCGGCCGTTTAATCCCCTTGAGCGTAAATGGCAGGGGCCAATGACTGGCATGATGAAAACAGTTCGTAAAACCCAGGGGCCAATGACCGGCTTGTGAAAAAAGTTCGTAAAACCCAGGGGCCAACTCTATGCAGTCGGAAAAAGCAAAATTGAAGCGAGTTGGCCTGGTGAAAACCCAGGGGCCAACTCGCTGCAGTCGGAAAAAGCAAGATTGCAGCGAGTTGGCCCGGTGAAAACCCAGGGGCCAACTCGCTGCAGTCAGAAAAAGCAAAATTGCAGCGAGTTGGCCCGGTTTACACTACTGGGAGTGTTGTAGTGTGAACAGTAACCTGATGGTGGGTGGGGAGTGTTGTACTATAAACAGTACCAGGATGGTGGTTGCGGAGTGTTGCAGTGTAAACAATACCAGAATAGTAGGTGGGAGAGTTTTACAGTGTGAACATTTCTTGGATGATATTCATGGAGTGTTCCAGTGTGAACAGTACAAGAATGGTGTGTGGGGAGTGTTGCATCGTGACCAGTACCTTGATGGTGGGTGGGGAGTGTTGCTTTCATAAACAGTACCAGGATTCTGGGTGGGGAGTGTTGCTTTTATAAACAGTACCAGGATTTTGGGTGGGGAGTGTTGCTTTCATAAACAGTACCATCGAGGGTGAGGGTGTGTTGCAGTATGAACAGTACCTGGATGGTGAGTGGGAAGTGTTGCCCATGAACAGTACCAGGATGGTGGATGGGGAGTGTTGCAGTGTGAACAGTACCAGGATTGTGGGAGGGAAGTGTTGCATCATTAACTGAAATAGGATGGTGGGTGGGGAGAGTTGCAGTGTGAACAGTAACAGGATGGTGGGTTATCTTGAGGTTATCTTGAGATGATTTCGGGGCATTAGTGACCCCGCGGCCCGGTCCTCGACCAGGCCTCCACCCCCAGGAAGCAGCCCGTGACAGCTGACTAACACCCAGGTACCTATTTTACTGCTAGGTAACAGGGGCATAGGGTGAAATCAACTCTGCCCATTTTTTCTCGCCGGTGCCCGGGGTCGAACCCGGGACCACAGGATCACAAGTCCAGTGTGCTGTCCGCTCGGCAAACCGGGTGGGGAATGTTGCACCATGAACAGTACCAGGATGGTCGGGGGGGGGAAGTGTTGCAGTGTGAACAGTACCAGGATGGTGGGTGGGGAGTGTTGCAGTTTGAACAGTAACTTGATAGTAGGTGGGAGAGTGTTGCAGTGTGAACAGTATCAGGATGATGGGTTGGGAATGTTTCAAAAAGAACAGTACCAGGATGGTGGGTGGGGAGTGTTGTACCATGAACAGTACCAGGATGGTGGTTGCGGAGTGTTGCAGTGTGAACAATACCAGAATAGTAGGTGGGAGAGTGTTGCAGTGTGAACATTTCCTGGATGGTATTCATGGAGTGTTGCAGCGTGAACAGTGCAAGAATGGTGTGTGGGGAGTGTTGCATCGTGACCAGTACCTTGATGGTGGGTGGAGAGTGTTGTACCATGAACAGTACCAGGATGGTGGGTGGGGGCGTGTTGCAGTGTGAACAGTACTAGTATGGTGGGTGGGGAGTGTTGCACCATGAACAGTACCTGGATGGTGGGTGGTGAGTGTTGCACCATGAACAGTACCTGGATGGTGGGTGGTGAGTGTTGCACCATGAACAGTACCAGGATGGTGGGTGGTGAGTGTTGCACCATGAACAGTACCTGGATGGTGGGTGGGGAGTGTTGCACCATGAACAGTACCAGGATGGTGGGTGGTGAGTGTTGCACCATGAACAGTACCAGGATGGTGGGTGGGGAGTGTTGCACCATGAACAGTACCTGGATGGTGGGTGGGGAGTGTTGCACCATGAACAGTACCAGGATGGTGGGTGGGGAGTGTTGCACCATGAACAGTACCAGGATGGTGGGTGGGGAGTGTTGCACCATGAACAGTACCTGGATGGTGAGTGGGGAGTGTTGCACCATGAACAGTACCTGGATGGTGGGTGGGGAGTGTTGCACCATGAACAGTACCTGGATGGTTGGTGGGGAGTGTTGCACAATGAACAGTACCTGGATGGTGGGTGGGGAGTGTTGCACCATGAACAGCACCAGGATGGTGGGTGGAGGAGTGTTGCAGTGTGAACAGTACCAGGATGGTGGGTGGTGAGTGTTGCATTATGAACAGTTCCAGGATGGTGGGTGGGGAGTGTTGCACCATGAACAGTACCAGGATGGTGGGTGGGGAGTGTTGCAGTGTGAACAATACCAGGATGGGGGTTGGGGAGTGTTGCAGTGTGAACAGTACCAGGATGGTGGGTGGGAAGTTTTCCATCATGAACAGTAGCAGGATTGAGGATGGGGAGTGTTGCAGTGTCAACAATACGACGACAGTGGGTGGTGAGTGTTGCAGTGTGAACAGTACCAGTATGGATAGTGGGGAGTGTTGCAGTATGAAAAATACCTGGATGGTGATTGGAGAGTGTTGCACCATCAACAGTTCCAGGATGGTGGGTGGGGAGTGTTGCAGTGTGAACAGTAACTTGATGGTGGGTGGGGAGTGTTGTATCGTGAACAGTAGCAGGATGGTGAGTGGGGAGTGTTGCATCACGAACAGTACCGGGATGGTGGTTGCGGAGTGTTGCAGTGTGAACAATACCAGAATAGTGGGTGGGGGCGTGTTACAGTGTGAACAGTACAAGAATGGTAGGTGGGGAGTGTTGCAGTATGAAAAATACCTGGATGGTGGGTGGGGAGTGTTGCAGTGTGAACAATACCACGATTGTGTGTGGTGAGTGTTGCATCATGAACAGTACCTGGATGGTGGGTGGGGAGTGTTGCACCATGAACAGTACCTGGATGGTTGGTGGGGAGTGTTGCACAATGAACAGTACCTGGATGGTGGGTGGGGAGTGTTGCACCATGAACAGTACCAGGATGGTGGGTGGGGAGTGTTGCACCATGAACAGTACCAGGATGGTGGGTGGGGAGTGTTGCACCATGAACAGTACCAGGATGGTGGGTGGGGAGTGTTGCACCATGAACAGTACCAGGATGGTGGGTGGGGAGTGTTGCACCATGAACAGTACCAGGATGGTGGGTGGGGAGTGTTGCACCATGAACATTACCTGGATGGTGGGTGGTGAGTGTTGCACCATGAACAGTACCTGGATGGTGGGTGGGGAGTGTTGCACCATGAACAGTACCAGGATGGTGGGTGGGGAGTGTTGCACCATGAACAGTACCAGGATGGTGGGTGGGGAGTGTTGCACCATGAACAGTATCAGGATGGTGGGTGGGGAGTGTTGCACCATGAACAGTACCAGGATGGTGGGTGGGGAGTGTTGCACCATGAACAGTACCTGGATGGTGGGTTGGGAGTGTTGCACCATGAACAGTACCTGGATGGTGGGTGGGGAGTGATGCACCATGAACAGTACCTGGATGGTGGGTGGGGAGTGTTGCACCATGAACAGTACCTGGATGGTGGGTGGGGAGTGTTGTCACTGCTAGCGGTGAGGTCAAGGAGCAGTGCACGACAGGTGGTCCTAGCGTCGCCCCAGAAGACCTTCAGCAGTGCTGGCTCAGGCCTCGTGCGCGACGGGTCCGCCGCCTCTCTCATAGAGTACGTTGCTCCTTCGTCAACCAACACCAGTGCCCTCCACTCTTCAGCAAGCCCTCTGATGACCATGTGATTTTTTTAGAAATGATCTTGCAACCACCGAATATATATCTCAGGAAATTTGAAACCTTTATTCACGGCAAAATCTTTAGTAACATTAACACATAAAACTATTATTTATTGTACAAATTAAAATATAAGTCAGTTGATTGCTAGGCAGCTACTTCTAAGACGTTATCTCGAGGTTATCTTCAGATGATTTCGGGGCTTTTTAGTGTCCCCGCGGCCCGGTCCTCGACCAGGCCTCCACCCCTCAGTAAGCAACCCGTGACAGCTGACTAACACCCAGGTACCTATTTTACTGCTAGGTAACAGGGGCATAGGGTGAAAGAAACTCTGCCCATTGTTTCTCGCCGGTGCCTGGGATCGAACCTAGGACCACAGGATCACAAGTCCAGCGTGCTGTCCGCTCGGCCGACCGGCTCCCTTGGATATTCTGGATTTGGATATTCTAGATTTTATCCTAGAATATCTAGGATATTCTAGATTTGGCATCACCTTGGTACCTCTAAATTCCTAGAGTAATCTTCAGCATATCTTGGTCTGTGGGTTAAGGAACGCATCTGGGTTGAACAAAGACATGTGTTCGAGCCCACCGTTCTGCTCTAAAGATGTTCTCAAAGATATGTCCGGTTATTATGACGTCATCGTGTGTGACTGTCCTAGTAATGAGCAGTGTTTGCCGGGTGACTACAGTGACGTCATCGTATTTCAGACGCCGGTTCGAGTCCTTGATAGTATAGTAAAGTGAACAATAACATGAACATCATCACAGATCACAAGATCCAGACATTGGGTGAGATGCGGAGCTTGCTTGAACGCTGAAGCTTCGGCGACTAATCTGAGTAACTAGTGGGCCATTTTTGGTAAGCAGAACTGGCGCTGTGGGATGAACCAAACGTCGAGTTAAGGGGCCTAAATGAATGCTCATTCAGAATAAGCTGACGCTTTACTAAAAAAGGACAGCCACACTCCCATCTTGGTTTCTTATATCGGGAAGTGATGGAAGGCCTTCTCCAGTTATGTGTATTGTCCATTAGATCACCTTTCACATACCAACGTTCATCCATCGGCACCGCGACCAGTTGAGGGGGGTGTCAGCTGAACGTAGGGCGCTGCTTGCACTACAATGCGTCACAAGCGCTTCAAGGTCTGGCTTACCCCACTCGACGGCCATGTATTCGACATGAACGCCTTCCTGAGGATCTCCAAAAAATCTTGCAGGCTTTACGCCCGTCGACATCAGCCATCAAGGAACAGACTATGTACTCTGCTTCGAGAGCAAGGAGGACCTGGAAAGGCTCATGCCCGACCGCCATGACGCAAATCAAACCTCAGAACCCATCTCCCACGCCAATTCAGGGCCGCAAGAACGGTCTTCATCAACGAGACCAGCCAATGGTTCACGGACAACCCAATTCAAGACATCTTCGCCAGCATAGAGTCTCGAAAAAGGTCGACAATATGAAGAAACTCAAGCTCCGAACCTTGAAACTCACCTCATCTCACTAGCCGGAGACACGCAGCCTCCACACATGGTCTCAAATGCCTTGGCATCAAGGTACCACCTTACCGAGTTAAAAAGGAACTTATCTACGAGATTCAACAGTGCTTCAGGTACTAAAAGTTCTTTCACTCCACCAACAAGGGTCAGCAGCCCACTCAGAAATGCAGCCTCTGTGCCAAGGACCCTCACTATGCAGATTTCAAGTCAGACTTTCGATGCTGCCTGCTTTGTAAAGGTGTCTACCCCGCGATTTCCTTCCACTGTCTGTTACGAATCAGATAATTACACGATTCTTACTAAGAAAGAAATAATTACATATTTTCACCACTCAGTTTATTGGTAGGACGAAATTGCACACTATTATGTTTACTATATGAGTATTTTGTTATGTACTTGTGTCATGCTGTCATGTATCAATAGTGATAGTATTTTATATATCTTGTGGGTGTATCATGATTGACAGGAGTCAGTATGGTGTCTCCTGGTGGACACGACCATATAAGGAAGTTTCTCACCAGCAGTGGTGCGCGCATCGTGACCAAGTTTACATCACTGACCAGCCCTGTAATTATTTCTTTGTATTCTTTTTATATTAATTAGTTTTCTGTATTATGCTAAGTGTACATAATAATGTTTATATTTGTGTTTGGAGTGATTATTCTCAGTATTTCAGTGTCTGAATGAATTCGAATGTGATATATTTTGGTAACTGTGTGGACGCCACGCGTCGAGGCTTGTGATGCGTTAGTAGAGTCTGGTGGATGGAGTTGGCTGGACGTGTTGCTTAGACAAGTCTGTTTGGTTACTGTTTATGTTCAATGTGTTTGTTATTCAGTCTGGTCAGACAGTTATTCATATTATATGCCATCTATCTTGTATAATATTGTCAGTGATCAGTGCTTAGAGTTGTTATTTCACCCCATTGTGTTATAAAGATATTTCTGGACGATTATTTTGTAGCATGTTGTGTGCTTTTGTTCCCCATCATACAGTAAATTAATATTGTCATATAGACAGTTGTGTTTTACTTCTGCTACCAAGATGTTTGGGGTGTAACACTGTCCCTGTACATAGGAAATCAGCCAGCAACAGCCCGAACTCAAGAAATCTGAGCCTGGTGCCTATAGGGCGCCTGACAGCTGGGTGGACAGCGCTTTGGATTCGTAGTCCTGAGGTTCCGAGTTCGAGACCCGGTGGAGGCGGAGACAAATGGGCAAAATGTTTCTTTCACCCTGATGCCCCTGTTATCTAACAGTAAATAGATACCTGGGAGTTTGACAGCTGCTACGGGCTGCTTCCTGGCGGGGGGGGGGGGGGGTTGTAACAAAAAGGAGGCCTAGTCGAGGACCAGACCGCGGGGACGCTAAACTCCCAAATCATCTCAAGATAACCTCAAGACAGGGAAAAACCTCCTCTACCACCGCCGACGCCTCCATCACCACCTCCTCCACCTCAGCTCTCGCCGACCAACCAGAAGACTTCCCAGTTCTACCAAACAGGGGTCCCACACACCAGACAACGCGGCCTTCCCACTGGGGAACTCTGTACCAATCAGCACCCTTCTAGCCCTTCGCTTCCCACGACATCATTATTCCTGGTCTGATTCTCCTAGATGAAAGGCTCGCCGGATCATATAACCGCCAGGTCGTCACTGAACTTAACAGTTCAGTGACGAACTGAAGTTCAGTGTACCTTGCCAATGGCCTGGACCCAATCATCACTCCTGAAGCCAGCCTCGCCGCCTCCACTTTCACCTCAGAGACGATTATACGGACATCCATGAGTACGATCGCCACCCAAACTCCAACACCAACTACGAACCAGTCTGCACAAACAGTGACACCTTTATCTCCAACTACCTACGTTTCTACCATCACTATCTCGGCCACCGTGCTCGCCGAAGTACTCTCCTCACCTACTAACGCCTCCACCCTCGCTCCCAGTGCAGTTGCATCTGCGACCACAAGACACTAGGGTCTCTTCCGGATGGTGCAACAGATGTCAAATCCACCGGCTACAGACGACGCCTCAGACTCTTCAGACAAGGAAATCTCAGTAGGAGCACCATCGACACACCAGCAATTCAACACCTACGATATCCAAGATCTTCTCATGGAGGTCTCCACGCTGGTCGCCAACGACAGAATGGTCATGTCAATGCGCAGCAAGGCACAGTCGAAGAAGAAGCACAAGATGATGATGAACTTGACACAAGATCAAGACCAGCGGACGATCTGCCCGGCCTCCTGCAAAACACATCTGCGAACAACCAAGAGAAATCCACCCTACCACCAAGCCACAGCGTCAGCTGCAAGTCTTATACACGGTGGTTGGGCCACCGATCTGTATCTCCATCTTCCGACTCGTAACCTGTTCCCTGTCCAAGCTTTCCGCATCCTCGCCCCAGCCTCGTCCCAGCCTTCTATCCCCAGCTTACCTGTTCTAGGGTTCAATGGAACTTGGAACTTGGAATTAGACAGTGATGTGGTGGAGGCTGACTCCAAACACAGTTTCAAGTGTAGATATGATAGAGCCCAATAGTCTCAGGAACCTGTACATCAGTTGATTGACAGTTGAGAGGCGGGACCAAAGAGCCAGAGCTCAAACCCCGTAAGCACAAATAGGTGAGTACATACATACATACATACATACCGTTTATCAGTGTCAAGCCTTTCCTGATCGCTTTACTATCTTGAGGTTATCTTGAGATGATTTCGGGGCTTTAGTGTCCCCGCAGCCCGGTCCTCGACCAGGCCTCCACTCCCAGGAAGCAGCCCGTGACAGCTGACTAACACCCAGGTACCTATTTTACTGCTAGGTAACAGGGGCATAGGGTGAAAGAAACTCTGCCCATTGTTTCTCGCCGGCGCCCGGGATCGAACCCGGGACCACAGGATCATAAGTCCAGCGTGCTGTCCACTCGGCCGACCGGCTCCCGGTCTAGGATAAAGGATAAATACTAGGATAAAGCGCCTCAAGGAATTGCACAAATGCACCAGGTGCTTGATGCAACATGATCCATTATGCATTAGGAAGTGATGTGATGGAGGCTGTTTCATACACAGTTGACTGTGTATGAACTGTGCTATACTGTGCCATACACAGTTTCAAGTGTAGATATGATAGACCCAATAGGCTCAGGAACCTGTACACCTATTGATTGACAGTTGAGAGGCGGGACCGAAGAGCCAGAGCTCAACCCTCGCAAGCACAATTAGGTGAGTACATACATACATACATACATACATACATACATACATACATACATACATACATACATACATACATTCATACATACATCATACATGCATGCATTCATACATACATGTGTGTATGTAGGAGTCAGCAGGAGTCTGCAGGAGTCAGAGAAAGAAAAAGACTTGGGAGTTGATATCACGCCAGACCTGTCTCCTGCAGCACATATCAAGAGGATAACATCAGCGGCATATGCCAGACTGGCCAACATACGAACGGCATTCAGAAACTTGTGTAAAGAATCATTCAGAACTTTGTATACCACATATGTCAGGCCAATCCTGGAGTATGCAGCCCCAGCATGGAGTCCATATCTACTCAAGGATAAGACTAAACTGGAAAAGGTTCAAAGGTTTGCCACCAGACTAGTACCCGAGCTGAGAGGTATGAGCTACGAGGAGAGACTACGGGAATTAAACCTCACTTCGTTGGAAGACAAGAGTTGGGGGGACATGATCACCACATTCAAGATTCTAAAGGGAATTGATAGGGTAGATAAAGACAGGCTATTTAACACAAGGGGCACACGCACTAGGGGACACAGGTGGAAACTGAGCGGCCAAATGAGCCACAGAGATATTAGAAAGAACTTTTTTAGTGTCAGAGTGGTTGGCAAATGGAATGCATTAGGAAGTGATGTGGTGGAGGCTGACTCCATACACAGTTTCAAGTGTAGATATGATAGAGCCCATTAGGCTCAGGAACCTGTTGATTGACGGTTGAGAGACGGGACCAAAGAGCCAGAGCTCAACCCCCACAAGCACAATTAGGTGAGTACACACACACACACACAGGCGCCGGCGGCTGAGCGGACAGCACGCTAGACGCGTGATCTTGTGGTCCTGGGTTCGATCCCGGGCGCCGGCGAGAAACTATGGATAGAGTTTCTTTCACCCTATGCCCCTGTTACCTAGCAGTAAATAGGTACCTGGGAGTTAGTCAGCTGTCACTGGCTGCTTCCTGGGTGTGTGTGTGTGTGTGTGTGTGTGTGTGTGTGTGTGTGTGTGTGTGTGTGTGTGTGTGTGTGTGTGTGTGTGTGTGTGTGTGTGTGTGTGTGGTGTGGGGAAAAAATAATAGCAGTAGTTAGTAACAGTTAATTGACAGTTGAGAGGCGGGCCGAAAGAGCAGAGCTCAACCCCTGAAAGCACAACTATGTGAATACACACACACACACACAATAGGTGAAGGAGGAGATGACTGTTTCTGGCGAGTCTAGGTTGACGGGTAGGCTGTTCCATGTTAATGTTGATAGTTTTTTGCTGTACAGAAGGAGTTGCGTGTATCCAGTGCTAGGCCTTCCACCACAGTCACATGTTATATGCTTTGAGAATGAACATACCAATATTTCTGGTTCATTTGTAGACCAGAGGTCGAACGCAATCACTCTCATTAAGCATGGTGTCTTGAAACCACACACACACACACACACACACACACACACACACACACACACACACACACACACACACACACACACACTATCCTAAGCTCTCCATCAGATCAAACACAGATCCCACCCCATTACAACTTTATCATCTTGAATACGAGTGGGTAGTGACACGTTTGTGCGGCACTACACACGCTCCTACTCCTATACCAAAACCAACACATCCGCCACCACTCACACCCCCCATCCCACCCCAGGCGTTGATCCTGGTGGCACCTGTTACGTATGTGTAATGGGGTGGTGCAGGTATTAGGATCATGTTGCATCAAGCTCCTGGTGCACTTGTGCAATTCCTTGAGGCGCTTTATCCTAGTAACGCGATCAGGAAAGGCTTGACACTGATAAACGGTATGATTCTCTTGGCAGACTAGACAGCATCTCCTTCCTGTAGCAGATTCAAGAGTCACTACTTTGGGTGACGAATGGACTACAGGTTTAGAAGGGCTGACTGGATGAGCATCCATGCTGTTATTCTTTCGCACCTTGCAGCACTGTACTTGAGTAGATTTTCTATCTCTCACTCTGGGTTTTGAATACTTTGATTTAGTATGCTTGCACAGTGCAGCATTATGCTGGCCTCTTCGACACCTATTGCATGTGTTCAATGGGGTCTCACAGTTGGTTGCATTATGCAGTTTGAGACACCTATTGCATCTGTGTAGCTGCTTGAGTCGTCTGATTCGAGTGTCTCTATTAGGATAACTTGTACATTTATATGAGGAATGATCTTGATGACAAAACACACATAACCCTCGACCTACAGCTTGTTTAAGGGGCACCGGTTTAGGAGAAACTGCAACTACAGATTGTGAAGGTTTTGCTGCTTGCATATGCTTGTTTTGATTCATAGGAGTACTTGTCTTAGGTCTCTCTTAGGTCTCACTGATTAATCGGTCTTCGACCTGTTAATGCTAGAGGAATTATTAGTACCTGTATTACCTAAAGACAGTGTCACTTTAGGAGGTTCACTTAAGAAATCTGATGTGGGTACATTTTCTGTAGATTTGGTGTAGGCTACAAACGCCTGGTTTGCTTGTCTCTTCTTCATGACTAAATGCAAACCTTCTATGATATCCTGCATACTCAGTATGGTATTCTCTTGATGAGCTATATCCAATAACTAGCATACGAAATTTATGATAGACCTTTCTTTATCCTTAGGATCATCATTATTCTGATTCAAAGTTACTCATTCAGCTTCAGCTACTGATTCAGTTTCAGTTTCACCCTTAGGTACACTTGGGAGGCATAATGATTCAGTAGCCTCATGCACCGAGTTTTCAAAATCCATAGAATTCGTGAATAAATTCTCAGAAAACTGTTCAGTTTCTGTTGAAGTAGTGTTGAGTGAAGCTGTTTTAGATGAAGTTTGAACCTCTATTGTTGATCCAGTGTAAGGATGAACTCCGTATCGAGGCTCAGCCTTATAATTGTCCAGATCATCCAGACGTTTATGTACACCCTCCTCTAAATTCTCCATCTTGGCATGGAAGGTATCTAGCTGATCCGGCTCAGCATTCTGCTGTATGAGGACTCTGAGATAATTATTTGCAGCCTAATTTGTTCTCTGCAACGTTTGTTTAACCGCTCCTATACCGTCTTTCAGTACTTTGGCTAAGACACCTGACTGAACTAGCTGATTACACTTATCTAGCTGTTGAGTCGCTTGACCTCTGTGATGCAGGTATGTTCTATGATACAATTCACTGTTGCAGGACATTTTGGCTGATGCACAGTTTGCTGAGTTAAGCTTAGATGTGAAATAACTAGGGTACTGATTCATATGTACGTGGAACCAGTACGGTTATAGATAGCCTAATAACCTTAGTTAGGCTATGTTAATCCTACCTCATGTAGAGGTTAGCTTACCTACCTAATAGTAAATAGCAAATATTTGAGTAGTACATTGGTTTCTCTACAGGATTTTCCTAGGCTTAGCTCATCATTATCAGCTGTGGATGGGTAGTGACACTTCAGTAACACTCAAAATGTATACAGTAAATATAATAGGATATGAAAAAACACAATTTGTGCAAAATAATGATGTCCTACCCTGACTTTGGTTTGCACAAAAATAAATGTTGACAAGGCTGTACTGCTTGGTACAATGCTAGTCTACTAGTAATCCTACCTAACTAGGTTGGCTAGTAATAATGAGTTAGGCTAGAATTGTACACTACTCAGTATGATTCCAGTCTAAGAATTCTAGTCTATAGGGGTTGGCATATACTATAAAACTACTGATGCACAAATTCAGGATAGTGCTATGTTTTGGGTTTTTATAATTTTTTTTATTTATATAGAGTATATACAAGTGATGATAGATGACAAGTATCCTACTACTATAAATGATTATATGTGTGGCAGATATACTACCGTAAATCCTATATGTGTGGCAGATATACTACCGTAAATCCTATATGTGTGGCAGATATACTACCGTAAATCCTATGTGTGGCAGATATGGTGCCATAAATTCCATACGTATATCCTCAACCTGCTCTCGCACAGTACACCACATATATGACTTATTGCTTATAGTCAATATTTTGCTTATGAATTAGTACATATGTGATATATTCCCAGTTATATTTTTTTAATGACCAAACTCTTCCTCACGTACCAATTTACGTCTCACAGAACCCGTCCATCGCCATAGACAGGATAATAGTCGTGATTGGTTCAATTATAATGAAAATTGTAGTTTTCAGGTCCCACGTGGGTTGTGAAATTTACCTACTATTATCCATGCTCTTAGAATATTACAGGTCAGATACATCCTATTGAAGGCTCGTAGTTTTGTTTTGAGAAATATTAGTTGTTCTTAGTAAATTATAATAAGCACTATAATTTATTACATAAAATAAAAGTGCTTCAGCAATCAACATTATATACACTAGTTTATGCTTTACAAATCTATAAAGAATGTATTGTTGGAACATCAACAGAAAACGATTTTACGTTGGAATGTCTATGGGGTAAACTACTGCAAACAGGATGGTATAGCGTCTACTACCTACTGTAGGATGTGTATATGATCCACTACCACCTGCGGGATGGGTATGGGGTCCACTACTGCCCACTGGATGGGTATATGTTCCACTTCCGCTCAAGGGATGTGTGTGGCGTCCAATATACCTCCCACAGGATTGGTATGGGGTTCGCAATCACCCACAGGATGAAAATTGTGTCTATTACTGCCCACTGGATGGGTGTGGCTTCCATTGCCGCCCGCAGTATGAGAAGAGGGTCCAGTACCGTCCACGGAATGGGTATATGCATAACTATCATCGACAGGATGAGTATATCGTCTACTACCGCCGACAGGATGAGTATATCGTCTACTACCGCTCACAGGATGGGTATGGGATTACCTACCACACATAGAACGCGTATGGGGTCCACTACCGCCCTTAGGGTGGGTATTGGGTCCATTACGCCCTACAAGATGGGTATGGCGCCCACATGATAAGTATGGTGTCCACTACCACCCAAAAGGATGGGTATGGGGTCCAATACCGCCCAAAGGGTGGGTATGGGGACCACGTCCATCCACAGGATGGGTATATGCTCCACTACCACCCACAAAATGAGTATGGGGTCCACTACCCCCCACAGGATACATATGAGATCCACTACCGCCCACATGATGGGTATTGGGTCGATACCCACTCACAGAATGGGTATGGGGGACCACTACCACCCACAGGATGGGTATGGGGTCCCTACCACCCATAGGATGGGCATGGGGTCCACTACTGCCCACAGGATTGGTATGGGGTGCATTACCGCCCACAGGATGGGTATGGGGTCCACTCCTGCCTACCGGATGGCTATGGGGTCACTACCACCTACAGGATGGGTATGGGGTCCACGTTCGCCTGCAGGATGGGTATGGGGTCCACTACCACCCACAGGATGGGTATGGGGTCCAATACCACCCTCAGGATGGGTATGGGGTCCAATACTGCCCACAGAATTGGTATGGGGTTCAATACCGCCCACAGGGTGGGTATGGGTGCCACGTCCATCCATAGGATGGGTATATACTCCACTACCGCCCACAAAATGAGTATGGGGTCCACTGCCGCCCACATGATGAGTGGTCGAGAACCACTCACAGGATGGGTATGGGGGGGCCACTAGCACCCACAGGATGGGTATGAGGTCACTACTACCCACAGGATGGGCATGGCGTCTACTACTGCCCACAGGATTGGTGGGGTGCACTACTGCCCACAGGATGGGTATAGGGTCCACTACTGCTTACAGAATTGCTATGGGGTCACTACCACCCACAGGATGGGCATGGGGTCCTCTTCCACCCGCAGGATGGGTATGGGGTCCATTACCACCCACAGGATGGGTATGGAGTTCAATATATTAGCAATATATTATTAATATATCAATATATTAACACATAATCACAATGTCTCTGTAATTAACTTGAATGTAAGATCTCTAAGCAAACACTTTGATGATGTTAGTGCCTTGATTCAAACAGTTGACAACAAGTTCTCTTTTATTGTGTTTACTGAAACGTGGTTAAAAGAGGATACTACTCAACTCTTCAACATACCTAACTACTCAGCTATTCATAACTGTCGTCCTGTACAAAGAGGTGGTGGTACTTCTCTTTACTACCACCAAGAACTGACTTGCTTAAAAGTAATTAAAACTAGAGACACTTGTGAAGAGTATATATTTGCCTGTTTCAGAGTCAAGGGTAGTGAGGCTGTCCTGACTGTGGGAGCAGTCTACAGAATTCGTAACACTGATGTGACAGAATTTAACTCTAACCTTAGAAATCTAATACTAGAGAACAGACTGAACAAAAACCACTTAAATAATTCTGGGGACTTTAACATTGACCTTTGCAAGCCTGATAACCCTCCTGCTCCTAGTTTCCTCAACTGTATGAATTCCTGCTTCCTCATACCCTTAATCACTAGACCCATTAGAATCACGGATAGTACTGCCACAGCTCTTGATCCCATCTGGACCAATATAACCTCTCCGCTTACTTCAGGGATAATCACTGATAGCACTACAGACCATTACCCCACATTTCTTCTAACCAACATTCACAAACCACCTCTAGATACAAGGAAGATAAGCTTTAGGCTGCACAATGAAACTTCTATAGGCAATGTTATAGCTGCTGCAGCTAATATCAACTGGGAGTCAGAATTAAGTACCATAGGGGACATCAACCTAGCAGTGCAATAATTTCTTCAAAAAACTCTAAGCCTTTATAACACCCACTGTTCTATGCTAACGAAACAAGTCACAACTAAAAGACTAAACAATCCTTGGCTTACAAAGGGGATGCTTAAATCTATTAATAAAAACATGAACTTGAGAAGAAGTATAGATTAGGTGTCGTCTCCAAAGAACTTTCAAAGAATTATTCATCATTACTATCTAAAATAATTAGAAGAGCCAAAATTAAATACTACGAAGATAAATTTACTCAAAGGGCAACATCAAAAAACATGGAGCACAATTTCACAAATATTGGGATCAAAAAAGATTTTAAATAACAAACCAATAATCCTGTCCAATAACGATGGTCTGCTTTCATCCACTGATACTGCAAATGAATTCGATAGGTTCTTCTCATCCATTGGGTCATCCCTTGCTAATGATATTCTATCTTCCAGTACTAATGTTCAGGACTATCTTACAGGTAACTACCCACAGTCTCTGTACCTAACGCCCGCTAATTCCACTGATGTAAATGAGGTAATCCTTTCCCTTAAGACCAAGTCTAGTGCCCTTGCGGAGATACCAACTCTAATCAACAAAAAAAGCCTCCAGATCTTTAGCCCCTGCTATTGCATTACTCTACAACAAGTCACTTGAACTCCAAACTTTTCCAGATATTCTAAAAAAAGCGAGAGTAACCCCAGTCCATAAATGTGGTGATCTCAGTAATGTCAACAACTTCAGACCTATATCAATTCTGCCAAACTTGCCAAAAATATTTGAAAAACTAATCTACATGTAACTTTACTCTTATCTAGCCAAACAATACTCTTATCTAAGTAAGTAAGTAATTATCAAAAGAAGGCACCAAACCGGGAAGGCTATGTAGCACCATCAAAGACGCAAAATAATCAGAAGGCGCTAAATATCACCAAGGATGCCAATACGAGAACAAAAACGCATAAGGCGAACGATATCAAAAGTATCCGAGTCACCAAGAATTCTATCGAGGGACAGGTGACCGCGAGGGGCGGTCGGAAAGCAAGACATACGCTCGTCCTGGAAGTCAGGACATTCAAGAAGGACATGCACGACCGTAAGAGGGACAATGCAACTAGGACAATAAGGAGCAGGGCGGCGCTCCATCAAGTGACCATGGGTTAAGCGAGTATGGCCAATACGTAACCTCGCCAGAGCTGTTTCCCACCGCCGGTTACGGTGGAAGGAGGACTGCCACGAGGAAACACAACATTTAAGAGTACGTAGCTTGTTACCAGTAACAGACAACCAAGAAGCCTGCCAACGGGTAAGGACTGAAGAATGGATAACCGGGTAAAAGTCGGAATACGGAATGCCCTTACGAGAGATGGGACAAGAGCGGACAGCTTCCTTGGCGGCAGCATCCGCACGCTCATTTAAAGACACACCAATATGGCTGGGAACCCAACAAAACTCAACCGACTTAAATTTACTGTGAACGAGAAACAGCCAATGCTGGATCTCGATAACCACTGGATGAACTGGATTAAAGGACCCGAGAGCCATGAGGGCACTACGAGAGTCAACAACAACTACAAAGGAAGACTGACAACGAGAAAGTAGGAGACGAAGAGCATAGAGAATAGCATAAAGTTCCGCTGTAAAGATGCTAGTCTCCGGAGGCAAGCGACACATATAAGGGCGATCAGGAAAAACAACAGAGTAGCCAACACCGTCCGCTGACTTAGACCCATCGGTGAAGACAGAAACGGAGCGGGAGTGAGAAGAAAAGTGCTCGAGGAAAAGGCGTTTTAGAACCGTAGGAGGGGTAAAAGCTTTAGTGATACGGGTCAAGGATGTACAAAACCGCGGAAGAGGGACCCTCCACGGGGGCTAAGAAGGAACAACACGAGGAGAAACATCAGAAATACGAACGGAAAGAGAATCCTGCAGGCGAGATAACCGGACAGAAAGAGGGAGGTGGTGAAGAGGAACAGGAACCGCAGGAGGGGTAAAAGTTAAAGCACGACAGAGGCGAGAGGAAGGATGTTGCAAGGACCGCGCAAGATAGCGAAGACAGTAGCGATCACGGCGGTCCTGGAGAGACAGGAAGCCAGTGTCAACATACAAGCTAAGGACGGGAGTCGAACGAAAGGCACCAGAACTGAGGCGCAACCCAGTATGGTGCAAAGTATCAAGACGGCGAAGAGTAGAAGGAGAAGCAGACGAGTAAGCAGGGCAACCATAATCGAGCTTAGACAGGACGAGAGAGGAATGTAAAGCAAGGAGAGTGCGCCTATCTGCCCCCCAAGAAGTATGGGACAAGACCCGAAGGAGGGTAAGGGCCTTAGAGCACTCAACACGGAGGTAAGAGATATGGGGAGAACAAGACAAACGAGTGTCTAGGAATAACCCCAAAAGCTTCGCGGAATCTTTGTATTCAAGGGGATGACCATAAAGTGACAAAGAGGGACGAAGAACAACCCGTTTCCGCGTAAATGTCATGGCACAAGTCTTAGAAGTAGGGAACTTGAAGCCATGATCAGTGGCCCAAGATGACACGGTATCAATTGCAAGTTGAAGCCGGCGTTGAAGGAGAGGCGAATCATCACCCTGACAACAAAGGGTAAGATCATCGACATAGAGAGCGGAGAAGACACCAGAAGGAAGAGAGGAAAGAAGACCATTGAGGGCAACCAGAAAAAGAGTAGTGCTCAGAACACTACCCTGGGGCACACCTTCGAATTGCTGAAAAGAGGGAGAGAGAGCGGTACCAAGGCGCACCCGAAAGGAACGACGAGAGAGGAAGCTGCGGAGAAAGAGAGGGAGATGACCTCGAAGGCCAAAAGAATGAAGTTGAGATAGGATATGATAACGCCAAGTGGTGTCGTAAGCCTTTTCCAGGTCAAAAAGGACGGCAACAACGGAGGTCTTCGCAGCAAAAGCAGTACGAATATAGACCTCCAAGTTCACCAGGACATCTGTCGTGCTGCGGCACTTGCGGAAACCAAATTGAGAAGGGGAGAGGAGGTGATGGTGTTCCAGGAACCACATCAGACGAACGTTAACCATACGTTCAAAGAGTTTGCAGATACAACTCGTGACAGCAATAGGGCGAAAGTCCTTAGGGGAAGTACCCAGAGACCCCGGTTTGCGAACAGGGAGGACAACGGCATCGAGCCAGTCCTCAGGGACTGACGACGACTCCCAGATCCGATTATACAGACTCAGTAAATACTGAGACGTGCTCGGAGGGAGATGGCGAAGCATCTCATAATGAATACCATCGGAGCCCGCCGCCGTAGAACCGCAGAGGGCCAGGGCAGAACGAAGTTCAGAGAGAGAGAAGGGATCATTATAGGGAAGCTGAAGATGAGTGCAGAAATCTAAAGGACGAGACTCAAGGACAGGTTTACGAAGAAGGAAAGATTGGGGAAGATGAAGACCAGAGCTAACAGAAGAAAAGTGGGAACCCAGTTCGGAAGCGACCTGCAACGGGTCCGCCACAAGAGTATCATGGAGGTGAAGGACCGGTGAAACATCGGGAACGAACTTACCCGCTATCTTGCGGATACGCTTCCAGATCTGGGCCAGAGGGGTTTCGGACGTAATTGTTGAGACATAAGATGCCCAACATTTACGTTTAGCCGTACGGATGGCCCTACGGGCCACCGCACTCGCTTTCCGAAAGAAAAGAAAAGAATCGGTCGTCTGCCTACGGCGGTGCCTCTTCCAGGCTGCACGCTTACAGCGGACAGCCCGAGCACGATCCGCATTCCACCAGGGAACGCACTTCCGTGGACCCCGAGAGGAAGAGCGAGGAATAGAGCGGAGGGCAGCGTTGAAGATAGTGTCATGAAAAAGGAGGAGAGCGCGAGAGAGAGGCAGAAGGGAGAGGTCAGAGAGAGCAGCACTGAGGGTAACTAGGGTCCAGTCTGCCTTAGCAAACTGCCACCTAGGGAAAGAGAGGGAAGGGCGAAAAGAGAAAAAGGAAACAAGGATGGGGAAATGATCACTTCCATGGAGGTCATCAAGAACCTGCCACGTGAAATCTAAGTAAAGAGAAGAAGAGCAGAGAGAAAGATCAAGACAAGAAAGGGTGCGAGTCCGAGAGTCCAAATGAGTGGGCTCACCAGAATTCAGAAGAGACAGGGAAGAAGATAGGAGAAACGGCTCAAGGAGGCGACCCCGGGTATTCGTCAGAACGTCACCCCAAAGAGAATGACGACAATTGAAGTCACCCAGCAGGAGCACAGGCTCCGGCAAGGAGTCTAGGAGGTGTTTCAAATCAGGAAGAGAGAGCGGGACACTCGGGGGGAGATAAATGGAAGAAACTGTGTACCATTTCCCCACAAAGATACGAGCAGCAGAACAATGGAGAGGCGAAGGAAAAAGTAAAGGAACAAAGGGAACATCTGCACGAATCAAGAGAGCAGAAGAATTAGAAGCCCCAGCAATGGCTGGGGGGGGGGGAGAGAAAGGAATAGCCACGAAAACGACCAGGACGAGCACCAAGCATTGGCTCCTGGAGACAGACACAAAGGGGCGAAAACCGCGAAATCAGAAGTTGGAGTTCGAGGAAATTGGTGTAATAACCTCGAACGTTCCATTGAAGAATGGACAACGACGAGAAGAGAAAGGACAAAAACAGAGAACAAGGAAGAAACAAAGGCGAAAGAGCAACAGAGCACGTTAAAGAATATCAGGGTCGGGATCAGGGTCAGCAAAGTCAGGGTTAGGGGGCATGGGTAAACTGAGCAAAGACGGAGGGAAGGAAACGGGAGAACAGATCAGAGGTGGGCGGGCGGGGTCCGGAGGAAGAGGAGGAGACAACGGAGAGGAGCAGTCAAGGACAGCAGTAGGAAGAGGGGGAGTAGAAAGAGGGGAGCGCACCCCAGCAAGAGCAGCAACCGAAAGGGAAGCAGGGGCCAAAGAAACCTCCATAGCAGGAACAGGGGGCGCAACCACTGAAACGGGAGGGGAAGGAGCAACAGAGCCAGAAGTAGGAGCTAAGGAAGAAAGCGAAGCCTTCTTACCCGCCGGGGAAGAGGAAGGAGAGGAGCCAGGCTTACGCTTCTGACTTAAAGAGACAGGTGTCCCAGCAACTACGTACCGGGCAACGGATTCCAGTGTCTCAACAGGAGAAGCCGAACGAGAGCACACACGACGGCCGTTAGGAGAGCGATGGACATCCGCCTGCACCGACAGGCGGCGGGGAGAGCCGATAGATGGAGGAAGAGGATGGGAAGGAGGATCGGAGGGGGACGAGGAAGAAGACACAGGAGACATGACAGACCGGGTTGAAAGAAGGGGAACCCCAGACAGAGGACCAGGAGAGGGACCCCTCGGGAAAGAACTCAAAGGAACAGAGGAGGGGGCAGTGGGCGTATCAGGGCCCAAGGCCCGGAAACGGTTGAGAGTCTGAGGAAGGGGGGAAGGACGAGGAGAGGAAGAGCGCAACACGCGAGCATAAGAGATGTTAGTATAAGGCGGGAGCCGGCGAACCTGGCGCCTCGCCTCAGGAAAAGACAAACGCTCCTGGTGCTTCAGGTTAAGGACGGCCGCCTCAAGCTTGTAATGGACACAGGCACGGGAGAACGTAGGATGGGCCTCACCGCAGTTGAGGCAGCGAGCTTGGGGAGAAGTGCACTCCGACTTAGAGTGACCTTCACTCCCACACAAAGGACAGAGAGAGACAGTCCCAGAGCAGCGGAGGGCACCATGCCCAAACCTCCAGCACTTATTACAAAGTCGAGGAGAAGGAATATACTCCTGGACAGAGCACCTAGCACCAGCAAGAATGACAGAGGATGGAAGGGTCCTACCATCAAAGGTGATCTTCACAACGCGAAGGGGTTGACGGCGACGACCACGAGGGGGACGAGTAAACGAGTCAACCTGGAGGACAGAATGGCCTTGGGCATCAAGGATATGCCGAATATCATCGTGGCAATCCTGCAGATTCCGAACACCGGTTGCAATATGGGGTGGGAGGAGAATAGTGCCAACACTGGAATTCATCTGAACGTTCTTGGAGACCCGAACAGGGATCTCGCCAAGGCAAGATAAGGCAGCCAAGCGGGAAGCCGCATCCTGAGAAGGAGCAGCAACGACACGTGTACCGAGACGAGTGGGGTTGAAAGTAACACACGCATCCACGGAATCTACAAGATGCCGATGGAGGGAGAAATCGTCAGGAGGCGCAGAATCAAGAGGGAGGAGATCAAAGTATTTGGCCCATGAAGCAGGACCAAACAAGGCCTGATACGCATCAGCACGGGAAGGAATCGAGCAAGTGCGGTTGGGGCGCGAACGGCGTTGAGAACCCCTAGAGAGAGAGGGGTGAAAAGGCGCAGTAGTCACAACGAAAGACTTAGCCACACCAGGGGACGAAGTGGTCACCACCGGGGGCTGGAGGCTCGACCCAACCTCAGAGGAGGGAGGGGAGCTGGGGGAAGGAGTCAGGACGGTCAAAGGAGGAGCAAGGTCGAGGCCCAACGCAGCGGGAGCTACAGAGCCTGGTCTTCCAATACAGGCCGACTCGGGGGCTTGGTCGCCCACCCCACGAGCCTGAGAGGGTACAACGGAAACATTCAACGACATAGAGACGAAAAGTGACAAATTCATCCACGAATGTGCCCCCATACCCACCATGGACCCATAATTAGAGGCAGGACACCCAACAGGAAGCTATCGCCGATCATGCCGGGGCCCCCTAAGGGTGCGTCGTGAGTATACGCCCCACAAACGCCACCTTAAGAACCGTCAGTCCGTCGAGATCGGGTTCAGCGACGAAAGGGGGATTGCCAATAAAAGGTTCCCCTCGCTCGAGACGTCGGGTACTACAGTTCTACGGGTGCAAGAGTATGCCTCCTCAAGCACCCGGGCGTCAAAATAGAAGAAGTCCAAAGAAATAATCCAAAACAAGCAAAAGATCGGCAGGAAACGACAAGCAGATAGGAGAAGAGGGGGGAGAAAAACGAAACATAAGGAAAAGGAAAAGCGATCCGGCACAATTGGAGAAGACAGCAGCAGGAGTGCAAGGCCAGAAAAGGACAGAGGACTGCCCAACGGAGCATCACACTCCGGCAGCCGTCCACCAAGCCCCCTCACGACGCCAACGGGCCGGAAGGGGAGGGGGTACTCTTATCTAAGCTCTTGCCAATATGGCTTCAGAGCCAAAAAAGCACTAACGATGCACTTATTAGTATGATTAACTTGATACATGCAGCTCTTGCTAAAAATAAGTTACCTGTTGGGATATTTGTGGACCGACGTAAGGCTTTTGACACTGTCAACCACCAAAACCTTCTTCTTAAATTACATCATTATAGAGTCAGAGGTCACTCCCTGCAGTACCTTCAGTCCTACCTTACTGATAGGCTCCAGTATGTTTCTGTGAATAATTCCATTTCTCCGACACTACCTATAAACATCGGTGTTCCACAGGGCAGCATACTTGGCCCTCTCCTCTTTCTCATCTACATTAATGACCTTCCAAATGCCTCTCAACACCTCAAACCAATCCCATTTGCTGATGACACAACTTTCATCTTCTCCAGTCCTGACCCTCTTGCTCTAAATGTCACTGTAAATACTGAACTAAATAAAGTCCATCTTAGGCTAAATGCTAACAAACTCACCCTTAACATTGACAAAACTTTCTATATTTTGTTTGGTAATAAATCCTCACATGAAATTAATTTAAGAATAAAAATATACAAATCAATAATAAAGTAGATGGTAGATTCCTTGGTGTCCTCATCGATAACAAGCTGAATTTCCAGGGACACATTCTAAATATAGGAAAAAAAATTCTGAAATTGTTGGCATTCTTTCTAAGATCAGATATTATGTTCCTCGCCCTGCCCTGGTGACGCTCTATTACTCTCTCATCTATCCTTATCTCAACTATGGTATTTGTGCTTGGGGTTCTACTACCCAAAATCATTTACGTCCTCTAATTACCCAACACAAAGCTGCTGTTAGGATAATATCTAACTCTGGCCCCAGACAGCACTCGGTACCCTAACTCAAATCTCTGAATATGTTAGATATTAAGTCACTGCACATCTTCTCTTGTGTACTCTATATATTTGAAACTCTGAATCGTAATGTCAATCCTGACCTTCAACGCTTCCTAGAAGGTTGTAACAGAACTCATGGGCACCACACCAGAAACAAATACCTATTTGATATTCCAAGAGTTAGACTTAATCATACTAGGAATGCTCTACAAATCAAGGGACCTAGAATGTGGAATGACCTTCCCAATTATGTCAAAGATTGTACCTCTCTCAATCAGTTTAAGATGAAAAGTAAGTACTACCTAATTAACTCCATGTAACCTACTTGGAACCGGTCGGCCGAGCGGACAGCACACTGGACTTGTGATCCTGTGGTCCTGGGTTCAATCCCCAGCGCCGGCGAGAAACAATGGGCAAAGTTTCTTTCACCCTATGCCCCTGTTACCTAGCAGTAAAATAAGTACCTGGGAGTTAGTCAGCTGTCACGGGCTGCTTCCTGGGGGTGGAGGCCTGGTCGAGGACCGGGCCGCGGGGACACTAAAGCCCCGAAATCATCTTAAGATAACCTCAAGATATTACTTTACTTCTAAATGTCATCCCATGTCTTACTATTTAAAAAAAATGCTATTTGTTGACCAACTTGTATATTGGCTATTTTCGACCATGTTCCCACCTTTTTTTTATATTTTATTATTTTTTTTTCATTCAACACAATTTATCCTTTAAGCTCAATTACTATTAAGGTTTAGTCTAAGTGTTTTTTTTCACCTCTCCTTGACCAAAACGCTATGCGTACTAGTGGCTTTAGGTATTGTATGTACTACCTCCATCTTTAAATCTAACAGAATGTTAGTACTGTAACTCTGCAACTATGTTTGTACTATTCTTAAATAAAATTATTATTATTATTATTATTATTGTGATCATTGCTGTCTTCTCATATGTGCTAACAATATGCTGTATTGTTCATACAGCATTATCATACAAATTATCATAGAAAATACTGACTTCACCTAACCCCACCTGCCCTAACATAACTAAGGCTAGAACAAATAAGTCTGTTAGATGGTTTGCATAAATAAATATGGTTGGCCTGATTGGAGAGGATGTAACAAGGAAGGTATTAATAAGACATTAAAAACAATGGACATATGTTAGATGAATAGTTTAGCACTAATAATGTTGAAATATTAATGGAAAATGAATGAGTTTTATATTGAGCTCATCGGAAGTCATATGTACCATTTTTATATGTGAAATTCTGACTTTTGGGAGTTGGTTAAACTCATCAAAGTATAATTTATGTCCTAAATATACCTAGAAAAATATCACGCAAATTGTGCATTGTTTGACCCAGTTGGTTGTGTTTGTATTTGTACATATATAGCACAATTAATATACGTGTGTATTAATTGTGCAGATTATGTATTTTGCATAAGTTGTATGATTATTGCAATTATGTATTGATTATATTTCTATAAATTGTGTTGTGTTTTGTGCAAGTTGTATGTATTAATTGTATATGTTTTTTGTATGTGTATTTGTGGAAATTGTGTAGTTGTGTATTTAATGAATATGTGCCTGTTATGTATTGTTCATATTTTGGTAAGTTGTGTACTGATTATATTTTTGGGCAAGTTGTGTATTAGTTGTGTAAATGTCGTAATTGTATTTGTGTAAATCGTTTATATATGCTAGTTGTGTATTTTCATAATTGGGGTAGATATGTATTGTACGTATTTGTGCAAGTTGTGTAATAATTATGAAAGATGCGTAATATTTGTGAAAGTTGTGTATTAATTGCGCATGTTGTGTAATTGCATATGGACGAATTGTTTATTTATACCTTTGTGTATTGATTGTCAGTGTGCAAGTTGAGTAATTATATAGCAAGTTTTCTTGTATTAATTGTGCAAAGATGTATAATAATTACACAAATTGTGTAATAATTGTCCATGTTTTATAATAATTTTTGTGCTAATAGTGCATTTATGCAAGTTGTGTTTTTAATTTGTTGAAGTGGAACTGGTGCAACTGTAGTTTTGTGTGCAAATTGTGTATTTTGTGTAAGCTCTGTAATCTGAAAAAAATAGATGTTCATGGTGTAAGTGTATTTTGGTTTATGAGACAATGTGTGGGTATTTTGTGAAAATTATGTTTGTGAAATTATGTAATTTTAGTGAAAGTGCATTTTTGATTGTCTAAATGCATAAGCAGTTTGACATATTTGTGCAAATACCATACTTTGTGTAAATGTCATACTCTAAGTGTACATGCATTATTGTGTAAATGGTATATTTTTGTGTGCAACTGACATATTTTGTATGTTAATGTCATATTTTGTCAATAAATGACATATTTTTGTGTGATGGTATATTTGAGTTTCAATAATATATTTTGTGCATAATGACATATTTGGTGTGTAAATGCTGTATTTTCTGTGTATGGCATAAATTACATCTAATTAATTGGGAAATGGTGGAAATCCATGAGCCCATTTTGTGCCTCTGTAACCCCTTCCACTACCGCCCACAAGATGGGTATGGGGTGCATAATAAATGAATTACACTGAACTAGAAGGTTGTAACAGAACCCATAGGCACCACACCAGAAAAAAAATCCTATTTGATATTGCAAGAGTGCACCTTATCCAAACAAGAAATGTTCGACAAATCAAGGTACCCAGAACGTGGAATGGCCTTCCCAATCATGTCAAAGGTTGTACCTAAGGGGGGGGGGGAAGGTAGAAAATAGCCAATATACAAAATTGTCAACAAACAGCATTGTTTAAAAAAAAGTAAGACATGGGTTGATATTTAGGGGTAAGGTAGGTAAGGTATTTAGGGGTAAGGTGGAGTTAATTAAGTAGTACTTAGTTTTCATCTTAAACTGGTTGAGAGAGGTACAGTCTTTGACATGATTGGAAAGGTCATTACATATTCTGGGTCCCTTGATTTGTAGGGCATTTCTAGTTTGATTAGGTCGAACTCTTTGGAATATCAAATAGGTATGTATTTCTGGTGTGGTGCCCATGGGTTCTGTTGCAACCTTCTAAGAAGTTTTTAAGGTTAGGATTGACATTAAAATTCAGAGTTTTAAATGTATAGAGTACACAAGAGAGGATGTGTAGTGACGTAATATCTAACATATTGAGAGATTTGAGTAAGGGTACCGAGTGCTGTCTGGGGCCAGAGATAGATATTGTTCTAATAGAAGCATTGTGTTGAGTAATTAGAGGACGTAAATGATTTTGGGTAGTGGAACCCCAAGCACAAATACCATAGTTGAGATAAGGATAGATGAGAGAGTAATAGAGTGTCACCAGGGCAGGGTGAGGTACATAATATCTGATCTTAGAAAGAATGCCAACAGTTTTAGAAACTTTGTTGCTATATTTAGAACATGTCCCTGGAAATTCAAATTGTTATTGATGAGGACACCATGGAATTTACTATCAACTTTAGTACTGATTTGTATATTGTTTATGCTTAAATTAATTTCATTTGAGGATTTATTACCAAATAAAATATAGAAAGTTTTGTCAATGTTAAGCTTGAGTTTGTTAACAGTTAGCCAAGGATGGACTTTATTTAGTTCAGTATTCACAGTGACATTTAGAGCAAGAGGGTCAGAACTGGAGAAAATGAAAGTTGTGTCATCAGCAAATAAGATTTGTTTGAGGTGTTGAGAGGTATTTAGAAGGTCATTAATGTAGATGAGAAAGAGGAGAGGGCCAAGTATGCTGCCCTGGGGAACACCAATGTTTATGAGTAGTGTAGGAGAAATGGAATTATTCACAGAGACATACTGGAGCCTGTCATGTAACTTATCTTACCCCCTAAATGTCAACCTATGTCTTGCTATTTTCAAATAATACTGTTTGTTGACCATGTTGTATAATTGCTGATTTCTACCATGTTTCCCTCCCACCTTTTTCAATTATTTCAACACAAAGTAAACTTTAATCTCAGTTTGTATTAATCTCAACTCTAAGGGTTTTTTCTCCTCACACAACTTGCCCGAAACGCTGTATTAGTTACTTTAGGTATTATATGTACTAACTCTATCTATAAATCCAACATTATGTTTGTAACTTATCTTCTATATATGTATTTTTACCTGAATAAACATTTGGATTTGATTTTACTGTACCCCATAGACATTCCAATGTAACATCGATTTCTGTTGAGGTTCCTACAATTCATTCTCTTTTTTTCTTTTCAAAGATTGTCTAAGCATACACTATTGCATATAATGTTGATTTATGTTGAATGAATATAATGAACTATTTATTTATTTATTTATACATTATATATATATATATATATATATATATATATATATATATATATATATATATATATATATATATATATATATATATAAGAAGGTACATTGGGATTGTGAGGATGCATAGCATAGTGATTACATTCTTGTAAAGCCACTAGTACGCGCAGCGTTTCTGGCAGGTCCATAATCTAACAGAAAATATTAAGTAGGTAAATACTAGCATAATTTATAAAATGAAAACTAGTACATTGCAAGAAAAATAATGAGATGAGAGAGATTTGTATGTATATTAAAGCACATTGGTAGCTCAGATGGAGTGCATTGACAGCTTGAATGGTAAATTAACAAAGATTAATAGGCACAATGCAGCATATTGCTAGCACATATAAGAAGACAGCAATGATCACAATGGTAAAGATGATTGGATTAAGTACATAAAGATTGGGAGATTGGGTAACACTAGATACAGAACAATTTTAAAGCACAGAGTAGGAAACTATGAAGATGAAATAAGGTACATAATTATAATTATTAAGTAGTAATCATAAACTTAATAAGTAATAATAAACATAATAAACTAATAGTGCTTATTATAATTATAAGTCCCATATCCACCCTGCAGGCGGTATGGGCAGCAGTGGACCCAATATACTCATCCTGTTGGTGGTAGTGGACCCCATGCCCATCCTGTGGGCGGTATTGGACCCCACACCCTCCCTGTAAACGGTATTGGACCCCATATCCATCCTGTGGGCGGTATTGGACCCCACACCCAGCCTGTAAACGGTATTGGACCCCACACCCACCCTGTAAACGGTATTGGACCCCATACCCATCCTGTGGGCGGTATTCAAAATCAAATCAAAATCAAAATGTTTATTTAGGTAAGGTACATACATAAAAGAAATTTTACAAAGAGTGATGGATTTCTAGATAGAGCTAGTACATACAATGCCTAAAGCCACTATTACGCAAAGCATTTCGGGCATAATTTCTCAAATATTGGGATCAAAGAAGTCTTTAAATAACAAACCGACTCTCCTGTCTAATAACGATGGTCAGCTTTCAGCCTCTGATTCTGCTATTGATTTCAATAGGTTCTTCTCTTCCATTGGTTCATCCCTTGCAAATGATATTCCATCTTCCAGTACAGACATTAATGACTATCTTTCAGGTAACTATCCACAGTCTCTGTACCTAAAGCCTATTAATTCCACTGACGTCGATGAGATAATCCTTTCCCTTAAAACCAAGTCTGGTGCCCTTGAGGAGATACCAACTTTAATTTACAAAAAAGCCTCTAGATCTTTAGCCCCTGCTATTGCTTTGCTCTTCAACAAGTCACTTGAACTCCAAACCTCAGATATTCTAAAAAAAGCGAGAATAACGCCTGTCCACAAATGTGATAATCTCACAGATGTTAACAACTACAGACCTATATCTATCCTGCCAAACTTGTCAAAAATTTTTGAAAAACTAATCTATAAGCAGCTTTACTCATATCTAGCCAAACTCAATATACTTAGCCCTTGCCAATATGGCTTCAGACCCAAAAAAAGCACTAACGATGCACTTATTAGTATGCTTAACTCGATTCATACAGCTCTTGATAAAAATGAGTTCCCTGTTGGGTTGTTTGTGGACCTGCGTAAAGCTTTTGATACTGTCAACCACCAAAACCTTCTTCTTAAATTACATCATTATGGAGTCAGAGGACACTCCCTACAATACCTCAAATCCTACCTTACTGACAGGCTCCAATATGTTTCTGTGAATAATACAATTTCTCCCACCCTACCCATCAACATTGGTGTTCCCCAGGGCAGCATACTTGGCCCTCTCCTCTTTCTCATCTACATTAATGACCTTCCAAATGCCTCCCAACACCTCAAACCAATTCTATTTGCTGACGACACAACCTTCATTTACTCCAGTCCTGATCCCCTTGCTCTAAATGCCACAGTAAATGCTGAGCTAAATAAAGTCTATCTGTGGCTAACTGCCAACAAACTCACCCTTAACATTGACAAAACCTTCTATATTCTGTTTGGCAATAAATCCTCTAATCAAATAAATCTCAAAATAAACAATACCCAAATTTGTAACAAATTAGATGGCAAATTCCTTGGCATTCTCATTGACCACAAGCTTAATTTCCAGGGACACATTCTAAACATATCAAAAAAAGTTTCAAAAACTGTGGGCATTCTTTCTAAGATCAGATATTATGTACCACGCCCTGCCCTGGTGACTCTCTATTACTCCCTTATCTATCCATATCTCAACTATGGTATTTGTGCTTGGGGCTCTACTACCCAAAATCACTTACGTCCTCTAATTACTCAACACAAAGCTGCTATTAGGACAATATCCAATTCTGGCCCCAGACATCACTCGGTACCCCTACTTAAATCTCTGAATATGTTAGACATTAAGTCACTGCACATTCTCTCATGTGTATTATACATATATAAAACGCTAAACTATAATGCCAATCCTGATCTCAAAAGCTTCATAGAAGGTTGTATCAGAACCCATGAGCATCACACCAGAAATAAATACAGTTTTGATATTCCTAGAGTACGACTTAATCAAACTAGAAATGCTCTACAAATCAAGGGGCCCAGAATGTGGAATGACCTTCCCAACCATGTTAAAGACTGTACCTCTCTCAACCAGTTTAAGTTAAAAGCGAAGCTATACCTAATAAATTCCCTGTAACCTACCTTACCCTTCTATTGTCAACCAATGTCTGTTTTTTTCTTTAAAGAGCGCTGTTTGTCGACATAATTGTATTTGTGCTGCTTTTTCATCTATGTTTTCATTTCTTGTTTTCATTCTACTCATTATGCTCAATTAGTATTAAGCTTGTCATTTAAGTTTATCATGCCCGAAACGCTTTGCGTAATAGTGGCTTTAGGCATTGTATGTACTAGCTCTACCTATAAGTCAAACAATCCTTGTAAATATTTATTGTATGTATGTACCTTACCTAAATAAAATTGTATTGTATTGTTGTATTGTATTGTATAAAAACTTAAATGACTAAAGCTTAATACTAATTGAGCATAAAGAGTAAAATGAAACATGGAATGAAAACATAGCTGAAAAAGCAGCACAAATACAATTCTGTCGACAAACAGCGCTCTTTAGAAAAAAACAGACATTGGTTGACAATAGAGAGGGAAAGGTAGGTTACAGGGAATTTATTAGGTATAGCTTCGTTTTTGTCTTAAACTGGTTGAGAGAGGTACAGTCTTTAACATGGTTGGGAAGGTCATTCCACAATCTGAGTCCCTTGATTTGTAGAGCATTTCTAGTTTGATTAAGTCGTACTCTAGGAATATCAAAACTGTATATATTTCTGGTGTGGTGCTCATGGGTTCTGTTACAACCTTCTATGAAGCTTATGAGGTCAGGATTGGCATTACAGTTTAGCGTTTTATATATGTATAATACACATGAGAGAATGTGCAGTGACTTAATGTCAAACATATTAAGAGATTTGAGTAGGGGTACCGAGTGATGTCTGGGGCCAGAGTTGGATATTGTCCTAATAGCAGCTTTGTGTTGAGTAATTAGAGGACGTAAATGATTTTGGGTAGTAGAACCCCAAGCACAAATACCATAGTTGAGATATGGATAGACGAGGGAGTAATAGAGAGTCACCAGGACAGGGCGGGGTACATATTATCTGATCTTAGAAAGAATGCCAACAGTTTTTGAAACTTTTTTTGATATATTTAGAATGTGGCCCTGGAAATTCAGCTTGTGGTCAATGAGAATGCCAAGGAATTTGCCGTCTAATTTGTTACAAATTAGGGTATTGTTTATTTTGAGATTTATTTGATTAGAGGATTTATTGCCAAACAGAATATAGAAAGTTTTGTCAATGTTAAGGGTGAGTTTGTTGGCAGTTAGCCAAAGATGGACTTTATTTAGCTCAGTATTTACTGTGACATTTAGAGCAAGGGGGTCAGGACTGGAGTAAATGAAGGTTGTGTCGACAGCAAATAGAATTGGTTTGAGGTGTTGGGAGGCATTTGGAAGGTCATTAATGTAGATGAGAAAGAGGAGAGGGCCAAGTATGCTGCCCTGAGGAACACCAATGTTGATGGGTAGGGTGGGAGAAATTGAATTATTCACAGAAACATACTGGAGCCTGTCAGTAAGGTAGGATTTGAGGTATTGCAGGGAGTGTCCTCTGACTCCATAATGATGAAGTTTAAGAAGAAGGTTTTGGTGGTTGACAGTGTCAAAAGCCTTACGCAGGTCCACAAATAACCCAACAGGGAACTCATTTTTATCAAGAGCTGTATGAATCGAGTTAAGCATACTAATAAGTGCATCGTTACTGCTTTTTTGGGTCTGAAGCCATATTGGCAAGGGCTAAGTATATTGTGTTTGGCTAGATAGGAGTAAAGCTGCTTATAGATTAGTTTTTCAAAAATTTTTGACAAGTTTGGGAGGATTGATATAGGTCTGTAGTTGTTAACATCTGTGGGATCACCACATTTGTGGACAGGCGTTACTCTCGCTTTTTTTAGAATATCTGGAAAGGTTTGGAGTTCAAGTGACTTGTTGAAGAGCAATGCAATAGCAGGGGCTAAAGATCTGGATTTTTTTTTGTAAATTAAAGTTGGTATCTCCTCAAGGGCACTAGACTTGGTTTTAAGGGAAAGGATTATCTCATTGACGTCAGTGGAATTAATAGGCTTTAGGTACAGAGGCTGTGGATAGTTACCTGTGAGATAGTCCTTAACGTCAGTACTGGAAGATGGAATATCATTTGCAAGGGATGACCCAATGGAAGAGAAGAACCTATTGAACTCAATAGCAGAATCTGAGGCTGAAAGCTGACCATTGTTATTGGAAAGGAGTGTTGGTTTGTTATTTAAAATCTTCTTTGATCCCAATATTTGTGAAATTGTGCTCCAAGTTTTTTTAATGTTGCTCTTTATTTGGGTAAATTTATCTTCGTAGTACTTAGTTTTGGCTCGTCTAATTATCTTAGATAGCAATAATGAGTAATTCTTTGAGAATTCTTTGGAGACAATTCCTAACCTATACTTCTTCTCAAGGTCATGTTTTTTATTAATGGATTTAAGTATTCCCTTTGTAAGCCAGGGATTGTTAAGCATTTTGGTTGTGATTTGTTTTGTAAGCAAAGGACAGTGGGTGTTATAAAGGCTACGAGTTTTTTGAAGAAAAGATTGCACTGCTAGGTTGATGTCCCCTATGTTACCTAACTCGGACTCCCAGTCGACATTATCAGCAGCAGTTATAAAATTGTCTATAGCAGTTTCATTGTGCAGCCTAAAACTTAACTCCCTTGACTCTAGTGGTTGTTTGCTAATGCTAGTTAAGAGAAATGTGGGGTAATGGTCTGTAGTGCTATCGGTGATTATACCTGAAGTAAGCGGAGAGGTTATGTTTGTCCAGATGTGATCTAGAGTCGTGGCAGTACTATCAGTGATTCTAGTAGGTCTAGTGATTAAAGGTATGAGGAAGCAGGAATTCATACAGTTGTGGAAGCTAATCCCCTGCAATTATTAGATGGTTTTTGTTCAGTCTGTTATCGAGTATTAGATTTCTAAGGTTTGAGTTGAATTCGGATACATCAGTGTTAGGAATTCTATAGACTGCACCCACAGACAGGACAGACTCGGCACCCTTGATTCTGAAGCTGGCGAAGATATACTCCCCACAGCAGTCTCTAGTTCTAATTTCTTTCAAGCATGTTAGTTCTTGGTGGTAGTAAAGAGCAGTGCCTCCACCTCTCTGAAGTTGACGACAGTTGTGAATTGCCGAGTAGTTAGGCATGTTAAAGAGTTGAGTAGTATCCTCTTTCAACCATGTTTCAGTAAGTATAATAAAAGAAAATTTGTTGTCAATAGTTTCAATCAAGGCACTAACATCATCGAAGTGTTTACCTAGGGATCTAACGTTCAAGTTGATTACAGAGATATTGTGACTATGAGTTAATACATTGTTTACATCGTGTGCTGCAAAATATCTGCAATTTAGATCATTAAAGTGATGATTGTCATAGATAGTGGATAAGAGGTTTAGTTCTGGGTCTATACTTGTCTGCATAAAAAAGCTGATTGCAGGAAAACAAGGCAAGAAAGGCAAATTACAAAGTAGAATTAAGCTATAAAAGGGAAAAAATATATAAACAATACTGTACAAAACAAACACAAAATGAACAACAAAAGAAAAAAATGAGGTAGCTTCCATGGGGCTTACAGGGGTACAATGGAGTAAGGGAGTATGGCGAGGCTAGGCAACCTAGGTAATAAATGAGATTAAAGAAAAAACATATAAACATGGACTATACAAAACAAAAGATATAGAAATACAAAACAAAGATATAAACAAGACTATACAATACAAAAACAAATTGAGCATAAAAAAAGAAAAAATGAGGTAGATTGCTTACAAGTACTCTCAGGTACACTGTAAGTAACAATTTGCAATTTGAGATACAGGCAAAGCCAGGGGTACAATGGAGTAAGAGAGCATGGCGAGGCTAGGCAACCAAGGTAATAAATGAAATCAAAGAAAAAGTTGAATAATAAACATAGGCAAATTTAAGCTAATGATTATTAACTACAAATAGTTCAGTTATGACTGTAAAATTAATAAGACCTGATGAACTATTGATGCACTCAATTTAATAAGTTCAGTAAATGACTAGTTAAGAGTAAGTTAAAAATTAAGTCAAAAAACGAAACAAGGAAACTTAGGATACCTAGCCCCACTAGTTGACAGGGGGTTAATTAAGTTAATTCATTGAGAGTGATAATATGGTGAGACAAACCACATTGGGAGAGGAAAGTGTTGAGGTTCTCTTCATTAGCAATTGTAAACATTTTGCCCTCTGCGGTTTTTCTCACCTTAATCAGTCCATCTCTAACGAAGCACTGATGAATCCCATCTGGGTTTTGATGACGGATTTGACGCAGCCGGTAGAGGAGTTGCTGTCTGTTCCTAGTCAAGCACTCGTTGATGTATAATCCCTTCCGTAGGGATGCAGCTGTCCGGACTAGATGGGATTTCATGAACTGGGAAGTCAGCTTCACGCGAATTTTCCGCTGGTTTTGACCTGATGGATTCTTTTTGCCTACTCTGTAGGCAGCAATAACGTCAGTTTTGTTTAGAATGAGCTGCAATTTGTTTTTTATGAGAGCCTGAGCTATTTCGACACACTTTTCACCTTCACGTTCCACAGGTATATCTTGGGACGACACAATAACAGAGTCTAGCAGCTTTTGTTCTTCCTGGGAGACGGAACGTTGGGCGGATAATGTACTGATACATGCAGTCATTTTGCTGAGAGCTTCCTCCTGCTTTTTTATGGCTTCATCAGTTTTCAGAAGATTGTTTTCCTCACGGAGATCATTCAAGTCATGCTGTAGTTGGTCTTGGCTAGCCTTAAAGTTTCTAATATCCTCGCAGAGGAGGGTTATTTCTTGTTGTTGATGTTGGAGATTCGCGCAGTTCGCTAGATTCTCATTTAGAAGACTCAAGATGATAGCATTTTGAGACTCGAGGACTAGGCACAACTTTTTGAACCACTGATTCTCGGTCCAGTTAGGGAAATCCGGTGAGGGACCGGAAGCTCGCTTGAATTGCGAGTATTGTATTGGAACCAATACCCATCCTGTGGGTGGTATTGGACCCCAAACCCATCCTGTGGGTTGGTAGTGGACCCTATACCCATCCTGCAGGCGGGATTGAGCCCCCATACCCATCCTGTGGGTTGGTAGTGGACCCCATACCCATCCTGTGGGCGGTATTGACCTCCATACCCATCCTGTGGGTTGGTAGTGGACCCCATACCCATCCTGTGGGCGGTATTGAACCCCATACCCACCCTGTGGGTTGGTAGTGGACCCCATACTCATCCTGTGCGTAGGTGTGGACCCCATACCCATCCTTTGTGTGGTAGTGACCCCATACCCATCCTGTAGGCAGTAGTGGACCCCATACCTATTATATGGGCGGTAATGCACCCCATACCAATCCTGTGGGCAGTAGTGGAACCCATGTCCACCCTGTGGGTGGTAGCGACCCCATACCCATCCTGTTGGTGGTAGTGCCCCCCAAAACCCATCCTGTGAGTAGTTGTCGACCCAATACCTATCATGTGGGCAGTAGTGGACCTCATACCTATCCTGTGGGCGGTAGTGGACCCCATACCAATCCTGTGGGCGGTATTGTACCCCATTCCCATCCTGTGGGTGGTAGTGGACCCTCATACCTATCCTGCAGGCAGAAGTGGACCCCATACAAATCCTGTGGGTGGTAGTAACCCCATAGCCATCCTGTAGGCAGTAGTGGACCTTATACCCATCCTGTGAGCGGTAGTGCTCTCCATACCAATCCTGTGGGCAGTAGTGGACCCCACGCCCATCCTGTGGGTGATAGTGCCCTCCCCCCCCATACTCATCCTGTGGGCGGAAGTGGAACATATACCCATCCAGTTGGCAGTAGTGGACCCCATACCCATCCTGCAGGCGGTAGTGGACGCCATAACCATCCTGTGGATGATTGCGGTCCCCATACCCATCCTATGGGCAGTTGTTGGGCAAAGACCCATTCTGCAAGTGGTATGGACCCCTTATCCACCTAACAGGTGGTAGTGGACCCTAAAAAATCCAACAATAGGTAGAAGACAGAATACCATCCTGTTTGCAGTAGTTTACCCCGTAGACATTCCAACGTAACATCATTTTCTGTTGACATTACTATATATTCTTTAAAGATTTTTAAAGCATAAACTAGTATATATAATGTTGATTGGTGAAGCACTGTTATTTTATGTAATAAATTAAAGTGCTTATTATAATTTACTAAGAACAACTAATATTTCTTAAAACAAAATTTCGAGCCTTCAATAGGATATAGCTGATGTGTTATATTCTGAGAGTATGGACAATAGTAGGCAAATTTCACAACCTACGTGGGACCTGAAAACTACAATTTTCATTATAATTGAACCAATCACGACTATTTTGCTGTCTACGGCGATGAACGGGTACTATGAGACGTAAATTGGTACGTGAGGAAGAGTTTGGGCCTTGAAAAAAACATAACTGGGAATATACCACCTATGTACTAATTCATAAGCAAGTAAGTAGTCTCCGTGGTGTAGTGGTAAGACACTCGCCTGGCGTTCCGCGAGCGCTATGTCATGGGTTCGTATCCTGGCCGGGGAGGATTTACTGGGCGCAATTCCTTAACTGTAGCCTCTGTTTAACGCAACAGTAAAATGTGTACTTGGATGAAAAAACGATTCTTCGCGGCAGGGGATTGTATTCCAGGGACCATAGGATTAAGGACTTGCCCGAAACGCTACGCGTACTAGTGGCTTTACAAGAATGTAACAACTCTTGTATATATCTCAAAAAAAAAAAAAAAAGTAAGTAATTATCAAAAGAAGGCACCAAACCGGGAAGGCTATGTAGCACCATCAAATGCGCAGAATAATCAGAGGGCGCTAAATATCACCAAGGATGCCAATACGAGAACAAAAACGCATAAGGCGAACGATATCAAAAGTATCCGTGTCACCAAGAATAATTCTATTGAGGGACAGGTGACCGCAAGGGGCGGTCGGAAAGCAAGACACACGCTCGTCCTGGAAGTTAGGACATTCAAGAAGGACATGCACGACCGTAAGAGGGACAATGCAACTAGGACAATAAGGAGCAGGGCGGCGCTCCATCAAGTGACCATGGGTTAAGCGAGTATGGCCAATACGCAACCTCGCCAGAGCTGTTTCCCATCGCCCATGTGTGAGGAAACAACATTTAAGAGTACATAGCTTGTTACCAGTAACAGACAACCAAGAAGCCTGCCAACGGGTAAGGACGGAGGAATGGATAACCGAGTAAAAGTCAGAATATGGAACACCTTTACGAGAGATGGGACAAGAGCGGACAGCTTCCTTGGCAGCAGCATCCGCACGCTCATTTAAAGACACACCAATATGGCTGGGAACCCAACAAAACTCAACCGACTTAAATTTACTATGAACAAGAAACAGCCAATGCTGGATCTCGACAACTACTGGATGAACCGGATTAAAGGACCCGAGAGCCATAAGGGCACTACGAGAGTCAACAACTACTACAAAGGAAGACTGACAACGAGAAAGCTGGAGACGAAGAGCATAGAGAATAGCAAAAAGCTCTGCTGTAAAGATGCTAGTCTCCGGAGGTAAGCGACACATATAAGTGCGATCAGAAAAAACAACAAAGTAGCCAACACCGTCCGTAGACTTAGACCCATCGGTGAAGACAGAAACGGAGCTGGAGTGAGAAGAAAAGTGCTCAAGGAAAAGGCGTTTTAGAACCGTAGGAGGGGTAAAAGCTTTAGTGATACGGGTCAAGGATGTACAAAATTGCGGAAGAGGGACTCTCCACGGGGGCAAAGAAGGAGCAACACGAGGAGAAACATTAGAAATACGAACGGAAAGAGAATCCTGTAGGCGAGATAACCGGACAGAAAGAGGGAGAGGGTGAAGAGGAACAGGAACTGCAGGAGGGGTAAAAGTTAAAGCACGACAGAGGCGAGAGGAAGGATGTTGTAAGGACCGCGCAAGATAGCGAAGACAGTAGCGATCACGGAGGTCCTGGAGAGACAGGAAGCCAGTGTCAACATACAAGCTAAGGACGGGAGTCGAACGAAAGGCACCAGAACTGAGGCGCAACCCAGTATGGTGCAAAGCATCAAGACGGCGAAGAGTAGAAGGAGAAGCAGACGAGTAAGCAGGGCAACCATAATCGAGCTTAGACAGGACGAGAGAGGAATGTAAAGCAAGGAGAGTGCGCCTATCTGCCCCCCAAGAAGTATGGGACAAGACCCGAAGGAGGGTAAGGGCCTTAGAGCACTCAACACTGAGGTAAGAGATATGGGGAGACCAAGACAAACGAGTGTCAAGGAATAACCCCAAAAGCTTCGCGGAATCTTTGTATTCAAGGGGATGACCATAAAGTGACAAAGAGGGACGAAGAACAACCCGTTTCCGCGTAAAAGTCATGGCACAAGTCTTAGAAGTAGAGAACTTGAAGCCATGATCGGTGGCCCAAGACGACACGGCATCAATTGCAAGTTGAAGCCGGCGCTGAAGGAGAGGCGAATCATCACCCTGACAGCAAAGGGTAAGATCATCGACATAGAGAGCGGAGAAGACACCTGAAGGAATTGAGGAAAGAAGACCATTGAGGGCAACCAGAAAAAGAGTAGTGCTCAGAACACTACCCTGGGGCACACCTTCGTATTGCTGAAAAGAGGGAGAGAGAGCGGTACCAAGGCGCACCCGAAAGGAACGACGGGAGAGGAAGCTGCGGAGAAAGAGAGGGAGATGACCACGAAGGCCAAAAGAATGAAGTTGAGATAGAATATGATATCGCCAAGTGGTGTCGTAAGCCTTTTCCAGGTCAAAAAGGACGGCAACAACGGCGGTCTTTGCAACAAAAGCAGTACGAATATAGACCTCCAAGTTCACCAGGACTTCTGTCGTGCTGCGGCACTTGCGGAAACCAAATTGAGAAGGGGAGAGGAGGTGATGGTGTTCCAGGAACCACATCAGACGAACGTTAACCATACGTTCAAAGAGTTTGCAGACACAACTTGTGAGAGCAATAGGGCGAAAGTCCTTAGGGGAAGTACCCAGAGACCCCGGTTTGCGAACAGGGAGGACAACGGCATCGAGCCAGTCCTCAGGGACTGACGACGACTCCCAGATCCGATTATACAGACTCAGTAAATACTGAGACGTGCTCGGAGGGAGATGGCGAAGCATCTCATAATGAATACCATCGGGGCCCGCCGCCGTAGAACCGCAGAGGGCCAGGCAGAACGAAGTTCAGAGAGAGAGAGACGGGATCATTATAGGGAAGCTGAAGACAAGTGCAGAAATCTAAAGGACGGGACTCAAGGACAGGTTTACGAAGAAGGAAAGATTGGGGAAGATGAAGACCAGAGCTAACAGAAGAAAAGTGGGAACCCAGTTCGGAAGCGACCTGCAACGGGTCCGCCACAAGAGTATCATGGAGGTGAAGGACCGGTGAAACATCCGGAACGAACTTACCCGCTATCTTGCGGATACGCTTCCAGATCTGGGGCAGAGGAGTTTCGGACGTAATTGTTGAGACATAAGATGCCCAACATTCACGTTTAGCCGTACGGATGGCCCTACGGGCCACCGCACTCGCCTTCCGAAAGAAAAGAAACGAATCGGCCGTCTGCCGACGGCGGTGCCTCTTCCAGGCTGCACGCTTACAGCGCACAGCCCGAGCACGATCCGCATTCCACCAGGGAACGCACTTCCGCGGACCCCGCGAGGAAGAGCGAGGAATAGAGCGGAGGGCAGCGTTGAAGACAGTGTCATGAAAAAGGAGGAGAGCGCGAGGGAGAGGAAGAAGGGAGAGGCCAGAGAGAGCAGAATTGAGGGTAAATAGGTTCCAGTCTGCCTTAGCAAACTGCCACCTAGGAAAAGAGAGGGAAAGGCGAAAAGAGAAAAAGGAAACAAGGATGGGGAAATGATCACTGCCATGGAGGTCATCAAGAACCTGCCACGTGAAATCTAAGTAAAGAGAAAAAGAGCAGAGAGAAAGATCAAGACAGGAAAGGGTGCGAGTCCGAGAGTCCAAATGAGTGGGCTCACCAGAATTCAGAAGAGACAGGGAAGAAGAGAGGAGAAACGGCTCAAGGAGGCGACCCCGGGTATTCGTCAGAACGTCACCCCAAAGAGAATGACGACAATTGAAGTCACCCAGTAGGAGCACAGGCTCCGGCAAGGAGTCTAGGAGGTGTTTCAAATCAGGAAGAGAAAGCGGGACACTCGGGGGGGGAGATAAATGGAACAAACTGTGTACCATTTCCCCACAAAGATACGAGCAGCAGAACAATGGAGAGGCAAAGGAAAAAGTAAAGGAACAAAGGGAACATCAGCGCGAATCAAGAGAGCAGAAGAATTAGGAACCCCAGCAACGGCTGGGGGGGGGGGGGGGGGGAGAAAGGAATAGCCACGAAAACGACCAGGACGAGCACCAAGCATCGGCTCCTGGAGACAGACACAATTCATAAGTAAAATATTGACTATAATCAATAAGTCATATAAGTGCTGTCTTGTGCGAGAGTGGGTTGATATCCTAGCTCCTGACAATATTCCCTAACGAAAAGAGTATAATATTATCAGGGGTGATAAATGATTAATGAATTGTAGACAGCCTAACTTCTGGCTATATTCTACTAATTATACTGATTATGTTAATTCTAGTTCATCCGGGTCGAAGTTGATAAGAAAATATGGGCTCTGAGAACCGGTATAAATTAGTATTAATTCTGGTTCGTTAATAATAGTGTAGCTCTCTAGACTATCTCGGTTGGAATGACCAGAAAATATATGGGGAAACCTGGCTCTAGTTTAATACTTTTAAATGTATAATTTTATGAATGCAAATAAAAATTAAATCTAAGATAGCTTGAATGATCAGAATGCGATGTTAAATGAGAGAACCTGTGACTTCTGGATCTCTATGATTATATTTAATTAAATTCTATTACTCTATTAAGCAATGAACCGTTAAATTCTATACCTTCTAGAACCAGCTTCCCATGACACATTTTGGGTGTATTCTATGAGGTTAGCCTACATGAAACATATATTATAAGACAATAATAATGATAATATGCATACACATAGATTATATTGGTTAGTACATTGTAATGATAAAATACTACCACACGATAAAGATTAATAATAAGTAATCAATGCAACATAGTATGTATGTATGATTCTTACACTGAGAGAGAGAACTATCTACAATAAGAACTAATTAAATCTCAGCTGTGACAGAGGAACGTCCAATCTCTATATCAGTCTGGAATCAGCCATGAGATAATGATCCTTGAAACACGTGATCGTGGTGGACTCTGCGATCTCGTCTATGCTGGTACTCCAGCTGAAATGCAAATATTATGTAAATTCCACTCCAAACCCTAGAATCATTATGGGGTTTTCTATTTTGCTTTCCCGACTGCAATGTGTACGTCACCAATGTACATGTGGCAGACGCTTCACGAAGCTGTTGGAATCAGCAGAGAAAATACAAGAGAAACTGTATAGGGCCTGGGAGCAAGGTCGAGTTAGAGTCCTTGAGGGTCTCTTCTCAGACTAGCCTCACCTGGTCCTGCTCCACGTTGATCGTGGGAATCTCCTCAATGATTTAACACTTTAAGAGACTCCTAGGGTCCTCATCACATTTATAGTTTAGTGAATATAGGCAACTCGGTGTTGGAGACACCTGGAGCTGAAGACTTGAGTAAATAGTTGGCAGTATTCAGAAGTGGTTCCACGGAAACACCGCATAAAGTTTAACAGTAGTTTATTTACTAACTTAACCACTAATACAAAGGGTGCTTGATTTACTTTAGATTGGCGTCAGAAAGGCAATGGTTGTATTAGCGAGACTCTTGACGTCTGGCTAATCGATTCGGATCCACTCGTGGAGAAACACCTAACTTAACACAGTTGACAGTCAATCATTAACACGGCAAACCTAACTGCCGGTATGCAAAGGGATCACAAGAGTTCCAACTGGATACTCGGGTAATGATGATGCTCAATAAATCACAATAATACTGTCAATAGGACAGGCAAAAATCATGCACAATATTAATGTCACACAATAACTAAAAGTATGGTGTATGTGAAGCTCACATTCACAGACGAGTGTAATGTCGTGATACCACACAGATAAACAGGCATACACCGTCGGGTGTCTTCACCTATACCTGTGTCAGGTATAAGAAGGTGAGAACTATGGTTGATCCCTCAGATCAACACAGACAGACACAATAAAACAATGACAAGATCTTGTACTTCAAGGTAGGCTACCTCTCTTATTCACTCACTCACTCAGGCACATTAATGCAAGAACTCATAGGTGGCCTGACAGGTGGTTTCCTCGTTATGACGTGAGACCATTGACGACAGGCTTTCCCACAAACCGTATATGACACGGAGAGTACTCGCAGGAGGGCGCACTGTATGTCTAACAGACACACGCACACACTAGATGGCACTGGCGGTGAGTTTGGTGGTGACATCACGTAGTGTGATGTCACTACGGCTGTCAGTGACTACATCTACGGCTGACTACAGCTGACACTACGGCTGACAGCTCAAGGTACCGAGGTACTGAGGTACTAGCTACACGCTCTGGACAGTGACAGCTGCAGGTTATATGATACCATGCGGTACACTGTGGTAAAAGTCACACACAGATTACTTAGGCGGCACTGCCTTAGTTCACTCTAAGTCACTCACAGACGATCTCAACTTGTCCCCAGGGGTTACCTGATACCAGTCTGTTTCACTCTGGTGATTTGTCACTAGGGTTCTGAACAATATAGTCACGATCGCGATTCCGGGCAAACGTTGGTATATCGCACAGACCCTGAGTTTAACTTGACGGTGAGGAATGGACGGTGTTCAGTCTATTGGACAGAACAGGACACGTCCTCTATGTAAGGGCTTCCTCAATTGAATGCTCTTGCCTGGCTCAGGGCTCCTCATGGGACACAACACAAAGGGTTACAATTTGACCAATGGCGTTTTAGCAAAAGAGCGGGAACCAATCATATTGATCGTTCCATGATCAGTAGCAGAGGTGACGTCATGAACACGTCACAGTTGTAATTCTCCATCACGCCGGTTGAGGCTGTCCCCAGAGGTCAGATCTGTCGCCTCGCTGGCGTCCTCTTTCTCTCACGCTGGCACCTCCTGTGTACTCACTGACCCTTGTGTCAAGTATGGTTAACTTCCCTGTAACTGCTTCCTGCCTGGACATACGGCGACGTCCTTATTATAAACGTATTCCTGGTTAAGTGGGCATCCTGGAGATACCCAACATGGCAGTTTACTATCCAGGGTTAACAGAGATAGGGTTTGTGCACGAAATCAGTGCACTGTGCACTGCGATGAGCCATTCAAGTCAGCTGTGGGAGAATCCTGAGAAACCATCCTCTCACAATCATTCAATAAATAGTAAATTCTAAATGGATCTGGGGACCAGCTATGCATTTACGTAGGATTTGGTGTAGCCAAACATCGTAACGAACAAGGAGGTAACCCAATTCTATTTTAAAGGCCTCTACAAATAAATAAGGATACTAATCTTCCCTGCCGAACGTGGTGTCCGTAAAATTGAATTTGCAGGATCAGTCTGGAGTCTGTAGATGGCCAGATGATCCAAAATTAAGACTAATCATGATAAGCAGACTTCAGAACACCTTTGCAATGGAGGTTGTCGCGTCTCTCTCTCTCGCCAGTATGGCGTCTTCTCTCCCTTCCCGCTCAAAAGTCGCGCATGCGCATAGCTCCCAGTAGGAGCTATGAGTAGGGAGCCGGTCGGCCGAGCGGACAGCACACTGGACTTGTGATCCTGTGGTCCCGGGTTCGATCCCGGGCGCCGGCGAGAAACAATGGGCAGAGTTTCTTTCACACTATGACCCTGTTACCTAGCAGTAATATAGGTACCTGGGTGTTAGTCAGCTGTCACGGGCTGGTTCCTGGGGGTGGAGGCCTGGTCGAGGACCGGGGCCGCGTGGACACTAAAAGCCCGGAAATCATCTCAAGATAACCTCAAGATAGGGGTGCTGAGCATAAATTATATGGAAGGAAATGCGTTGTGACGAATATTTACGTCACAATAAAGGTGTTATGTGGTGATACCTCTTTTCTCATGGTGTAGTCAATTAATTTAGACGATATTAAATATACGAGAAAAGATCTGGAGTGGAGATACAATTTATCGTTATATTCACACTGACACAGCAAATCGTGGCTGCATAAATAAATTCCAGAAAATAATGATAAATGTATTAACGAAAAGTGAATCTATTAATAAATGCCTATCCTTAGTAAAAGACAAAATAAGGCTAGATTCTACTTGATATGTTAATATGAAATGTTCTTGGTGGCTAGCTGACTGATGCAGCATTTCCACGATTCTAAGGAAAATTAAACGACGCTCCACATCCTAATGCAATGAATTCTATGATACTAAACTACGCATTAGTATAGCTAATTATGACACTTAGGACAGGAAATACATCCCATTGTACTAAGGATTAGTAAATAACTATTAAATGAGTATGAAGCCTAATACTGGAAATATATCTTATTGTATTAGGGATGAGAATAATTGTTGGAAATTTCCAGCACAGTTCGGGTACTAGTCTGGTGGCAAACCTTTGAACCTTTTCCAGTTTAGTCTTATCCTTGACTAGATATGGACTCCATGCTGGGGCTGCATACTCCAGGATTGGCCTGACATATATGGTATACAAAGTTTTGAATGATTCCTTACACAAGTTTCTAAATGCCGTTCTTATGTTGGCCAGCCTGGCATATGCCACTGATGTTATCTTCTTGATATGGGCTGCAGAGAAAAGGTCTGGCGTGATATCAACCCCCAAGTCTTTTTCTCTTGCTGACTCTTGAAGAATTTCATCTCCCAGATGATACCTTGTATCTGGCCTCCTGCTCCCTACACCTATCTTCATTACATTACATTTGCGTGGGTTAAACTCTAACAACCATTTGTTAGACCATTCCTTCAGCTTGTCTAGGTCTTCATGAAGCCTCAAGCAGTCCTCCTCTGTCTTAATCCTTTTCATAATTTTGGCATCGTCAGCATTGAGAGAAATGAGTCTATACCCTCCGGGAAATCATTAAATATATCAGGAACAGGATAGGACCGAATGCAGAGCCCTGTGGGACTCCACTGGTTACTTCACGCCAATCTGAGGTCTCACCCCTCACAGTAACTCTCTGCTTCCTGCAGGCGATGAGTCACAATAATGTGGCTGAAGTATGTTGACCACACACTAGAAGGTGAAGGGACGACGACGTTTCGGTCCTTCCTGGACCATTCTTAAGTCGATTATTGACTTGAGAATGTTCCATCCATGGGTATGATGATTTGTGAGGTGGATAACAGGGTCTCAGACGATACTGGGGTGAGGGGTGGGGAGTCAAGTGAAGGGGGGGAGGACAGGGATGGTATGTGATGAAGGGGGAGGGAGGACTGGAAGGAAAACGGGAGAGGGGGGGACATGGCAGGAGGAGGGGAGGGTGTGAGTGTGTGTACTCACCTATTTGTGCTTGCAGGATCGAGCATTGACTCTTGGATCCCGCCTTTCTAGCTATCGGTTGTTTACAGCAATGACTCCTGTCCCATTTCCCTATCATACCTAATTTTAAAAGTATGAATAGAGTTTGCTTCCACAACCTGTTCCCCAAGTACATTCCATTTTTTCAACTACTCTCACGCTAAAAGAAAACTTCCTAACATCTCTGTGACTCATCTGAGTTTCCAGTTTCCACCCATGTCCCCTCGTTCTGTTATTATTACGTGTGAACATTTCATCTATATCCACTTTGTCAATTCCCCTGAGTATTTTATATGTCCCTATCATATCTCCTCTCTCCCTTCTTTTCTCTAGTGTCGTTAGGTTCAGTTCCTTCAGCCGCTCTTCATATCCCATCCCTCGTAACTCTGGGACAAGCCTCGTCGCAAACCTCTGAACCTTCTCCAGTTTCTTTATGTGTTTCTTCAGGTGGGGGCTCCATGATGGCGCGGCATACTCTAAGACGGGTCTCACGTAGGCAGTGTAAAGCGCCCTAAAAGCCTCCTCATTTAGGTTTCTGAATGAAGTTCTAATTTTCGCCAGTGTAGAGTACGCTGCTGTCGTTATCCTATTTATATGTGCCTCAGGAGTTAGATTAGGTGTCACATCCACTCCCAGGTCTCTTTCTAGAATCGTTACAGGTAGGCAGTGTGTATGTGTGTGTGTGTGTGTGTGTGTGTGTGTGTGTGTGTGTGTGTGTGTGTGTGTGTGTGTGTGTGTGTGTGTGTGTGTGTGTGTGTGTGTGTGTGTGTACTCACCTAATAATGGGAAGGTTACGCTTGGGTGGATGTGGGGTGTGAGTAGTTTCTCTCTCTCCCTCTCCCCCCCTCCCTGTTATACTCAAATTCTGTCAGTTGAAATGTAACCAATCACAGGCAAGTAGGCCTCTGACGTCATGCCAGACAGAGGAGCATCAAGCATGCTCCCAGCAGCCTCAGTTATCCTCACAGACCCAGAGTAGGTGGACCTCGGCTGGCCAGTTATACACCTGTTTGCCTCACTCAATAAATATATACAGAAGCGACTACTGTGTCTACATTCAACCCGAACAAGGCAAACGAATACTGGTAGCAGCAGTGGGATCCAGAAATTTTTTTCTGGAAGCAAAAGTTCCAGTACCCAGCATCGCCTCGTGTTCCAGCCAAAACCGCCGCCACCGCCACCGCCATAAGCCGCCATCCTGCCACCCACGCATCAAATATTGTGCCAGACCGGGGTCCTGCCATCAACCACTACTCCAGGCCAACGTTTCAGAAGTAAGGGTCAATATTTTCCTGTGAGAACGCTCATTCATCAGTGAGGAGGAAGGAAGCTTCCGCGCCAGCCATTTTTGAACCTCGCGCCACCACGAGGGAACCACCTATTACACCCACCACCACCACCACCGCCACCCAAGCTGACAGTATCAAGCTTCGTGAGGGTGCAAGCTACTGCAATCGTCGTCAGCCATCGTCGCAAGTATCAACTGGTTATTCCATCGTCGCAATATTGTCGTCGTCAGAATTTATCTTCGTGCTTCTAGCGTGAACAGTGTGGGGTCCCTGAGTCTCGCGCCACCGCCGCCAGGAGCGCTGCCGTCGCATCCAGTTTGTAAACACGCCTCACATGGGCCTCTTCAGATCTTCACGACGCTTCTCCTACTTTGGCTACTGGTGATCCTCATAAATTACAACCCTGAGATAAGTAATTGCTAGTTGAGAACAACGTGCCAAGTGTTAAAAAGTGACTTATGTAATAATTCCCATAATATCCTGTGAATTAACCATTCAGTGACTTGTTAAATATTGGAGCTGGTTCAGTACTGCACTCCCCACAGTTTTCCTGTGTGATTTCAACATTCCTGCTTCTTACAGTAATTTCATTGAATTTTAATTGTTCTCCTAGAGTGTTATTGGTAAATTCAAATTCCAGTGAATTAAGAAATCCTTGTTTTAGTAGCAGTTAAGGATTTGTGCAATATAATTTTTTTTAATTTCTCCAGACCTAACTTGAAATTTATCCTTTAAGCATTTTATTTTAAACTTTTACCATAGGAGTTATATACATTCCTGTGTCCAGTTTATGTGCTACATCCATATTTCTTGCATTGCCACTTGTTGTGTTGAATCTTTTTAATGAAATTTTGCAATTGCATTTCCCAGTTTTTATTCTAAATTGCTGTGCTTAGTCTGGTTTAATTAATTTACATACATCTAATTCCAGTCATTTTTTAATGAAAGATTGCTAAATTTAGTTTACAATTGCTTGTTCTTAATTATTTTCTTGCCTAGCCCAATTTAATAATTTTATTTCTGCCATTTTTACTTTAGCCAAGTTGATATTTTTTTGTGTTTATTTTTGTGTATACTATTTCTGATGCCAGGTGCACTTAATTATAATCTGCGTTCAAATATTACTTCCACGGCTGTGACAATGCCTACCACTGTTGAAACCCCTTCAGAATCAATGGGAACAGTTGCTTGTCCCAATGGCCAGAGATCAGCTCAGGAAATGGCTATTCCTCTTTTTGCTGGGGAATCGCGTTTATTAGAATCATGGTTTAGTAAGGTTGAAGCGAAAACAGTTGCACGTTTTTCTAAGCCTACTGATGCCGAATACTTAGCAATTGCACGGTCAGCCGTGGACACAACCAAAGGTGATGCACGTTTTGTTGTTGATGAGAAAGCCATTGTTAGCCTCCAGTCTTGGCCTGAATTTAAGGATTTCTTTCGCCGTCGCTTTGTTAATAAAGGAGACCTTGACCCATATAGGTTAGTCAAGAAAATTGCCAATGCCACCATGCAGCCTGGTGAATCGTTTAATGCGTTTACTAGCCGTCTCGATCAGTATCTGTATGCCTTAGTTTCTGCTATGAATAATTCAACTTGGTTAGATAAAGACAATAATCTGTCCCCTGAGGCTATGGCCAAAATGATAGCATTTGGTACTTTAATGCATTTTGCCCCCGAGCATACAAAACCAATCGTTGAGCAACAAAATTTTGGTGTTAAACATGAAATTGGTGAAGTATTTGAGGCTATTAACAATGCCGCAGATAAACTAGCTCCCCGAAGTGCTCAACTTTTGCCACCCTCTGATGCTGTAAATGTAGTTACAAGCTCTCAGCATCCTCCCACAAATTCTCAAAACTCTTGGTCGCAGAAGCGTACCCATGCTCGTAGCCCCCAGTCAAATTCGCCGCCTCATAAAATGCCGAAACGCCATAGTCCACAACCATCCACTCCCTCATGTTGGCATTGTGGTAAGAGTAACCACCTTGCAAGGGACTGTTGGTCCGCCCCTAGATCATCACCTCCTAGACAATTCTCTCGGCCCCCTCATCAATCTAATCATTCTAGGCTTCCATATTGCACGTACCATAAACAAGTTGGTCACCACACTGCGGATTGTAGAGCTAGGCAAAGGACATCTCCACCTCGTAACTCCCATGGTCAGTCTTGGCGAGGCTCACAGCGTCCAAGACATTATCAGAACTCTCGTAATTACAACTCCCAGCCCAGCTATAATGCAACTTCAAATTATAATGCTCAGTCACAGAATGCTGGAGCTCAGAATGTTCACTCCATGTCGTCGGGAAACCCCCAAGGCCATCCGCTAACCAATTCAAGCTAGCCAATCCTAGTGCCCTCCCTGTGTATTCAGTAGCTACCCAAAATAGATTTGGACACTTGACAGAGGAGGACACTGACTCTAGACCAGTTGTAGATGTTGACGGATCCACAGTAAATTTGACACAAACAAGACGCAGATATCCCAGACAACATAAGTCAAAAATAGTAACTTGTCCAGTCTCAAGTGATGGTCCCCTTGTATCAGCCATTGTACATGGTAGAGTTTTAAAAGTTTTTCTTGACTCAGGTGCAAAAATTAATATTGTCAAGCCCTCAGCTCTTAGAGACATTGAAAGTATGCACCCTACTATTTTAAAACAGTCACACATACCTTTTCTAAGTGGTATTTCAGGAAATAAAGTAAAAGTTCAGGGTGAAATTGACCTCCCACTCAAGTTCAATGATGTCACATTGTCTATAACATGTTTAGTTGTTGACATTATTCATTTTCCTGGAGACATTCTCTTAGGTCTGTACACCATGATTGATGAAAATATTGCATTGTTTCCCCATCGTTGGAACATAAGTATCAAAGACCACGTCATACCCTTGTGTAGCATGTATCGACAGGGCCACGAGTTCAACCTTCAATCAGATTATGTTAATTTTGTTGACACCCGCCTTGCTAGCGTAGGTTTGTCAGATCATTGTCGTGGTAGCATACCCGAGAAAACAGGCACTCGATTGAAGCATAGTAGTTGTGCAGTTGTTAAGGAGAATGAGTATCGGGACTTTCTGGAAGGGGACGCCCTAACGGATTCTCGTTGTCTCGCTCGCCTGGCAGCTTCCATCTCTGAAGTCAGTGGTTCCACGGCTACTGACACTGTGCTACACCCTCATTCTCTCACCAGAATAAGAGTTAAGGTTCAGGGAGTGCCTGAGTTGTCGGATGTGATTGCGGAAAGTGAAACATGTAAAGTGAATGGTACATTTGTTGAACCCTCCTGGCACACAGTGCAGGATGGTACTGTCTCACTTTTTATCGCGAACACAAGTAATGCCGATATCCATCTCCAGTCTGGTACCCATGTTGTAGATTTTGCCCATTACTCGTTACCGGTGCGAGTTGTGGATGATGTCTCCATGGATCATACTGTTTGTACACTCACACCAGGAGAACAGGGATCTCAGCCAGAGGTGCAAGCGCAACACCTCAGTCCTACTGATTTTCCTGACTCTGTGGCTCAGCTTTTGAAAATTTTGAACAAGAATAGAGCTGTTGTTGCTCTACCAGGAGAAAAATTAGGTCTCACTCCTCTTATTACACACAAAATTCCCCTTGAACAAGGAACTACGCCTATTTATGTACCAGCTTACCGTCTTCCCCATTCTCAGAGAGCAGAAGCAGATAGACTTGTAGAAGAAATGTTACAGAGTGATGTAATTGAATCGAGTAATTCGCCATGGAACGCTCCATTGATTCTTGTACCAAAGCGAGATGGGACTTGGAGACCTGTAATCGATTATCGCAAGCTTAACAGAGTAACAATACCTGATCGTTTCCCACTTCCAGTTCTAAATGATTTGTTGCAAAGCATTGGTCGAAACAAAGTATTCTCAACGTTAGATTTGTTGCAGGGATTCTGGCAAATCCCCCTTGATGAGGAAAGTAAACAATTGACAGCCTTTAGTACTCCCAGTGGTCATTTTCATTTCAAAAGAATGCCATTTGGTTTGCGTAGTAGTCCAATAACCTTTTCACGGCTCATGACAAATCTATTTCGTAGATTGATAGGAAGTACGCTTCTAGTTTACCTTGATGATCTCATAATCATGTCGCAAGATGTTCAGACTCATTTCCAGAACCTTGAAAAGGTACTTGCAAAGCTCGCTGAAGCTAATTTAAAAATAAAGCTTGCAAAATGTTCATTTTTAAAGCAAAAGATTAATTTCCTAGGTCATACAGTTACACCTTCAGGTATTACATTGAATGAATCAAAAATTATTGCTGCCCGTGATTTTCCAACACCTCGTACCGCAGAAGCCGTAAGACAGTTCACAGGTCTTGTAGGATTTTATCGTTCATTTATTGCTGGATTCTCTATTATAGCCGCTCCGCTTTACAAGTTGCAAAGAAAAGATGAACCCTTTGTTTGGGGAGAGGCCCAGGATCAGTCATTCAAAAAACTCAAAGCAGCCTTGATTTCGTCACCTGTCCTTAGGTATCCAGATTTTTCTAAACCTTTTACGTTGGTTACAGATGCTAGTGACATAGGTCTAGGTGCTGCATTACTTCAAACAGAAGGTCACAGAGATCACGCAATAGCTTATGCTAGCCGTACTTTATCTAAAGAAGAGAAAAATTATAGTGCAACAGAACGAGAAGCCTTGGCAGTTGTTTGGGCACTTAAACATTTCAAGGATACAATTTATAATTACCCAGTTCATGTTCTTACAGATCACCAACCATTAATTCCCTTGTTCAAAAATAAGAATCCAGTTGGAAAGTTTGCTAGATATTTGCTCACAATTCAAGAATTCAATCCCACATTTGGATATATTCCAGGAAAGCAAAATGTTGTAGCCGATGCGTTTTCTCGACACGTAGCTGCGATTCAGTTAAATTACCCAGCATTAGATGCTACAGTAGTAGAAACGGAACAAAGACAAGACCCCATATGGGCACCTGTCATTAAATTTTTGACTAAGCAAGACACTCGCCCGATTCATAAACCGCCAGTACCATTGAAAGAACTAGTTATGTTGGACAATTTACTGTGTAGAGTAGTAAAGCTAGGGACAGCCCCGAGGAAATGTTGTCAGTTAGTTGTTCCAGCTGTCTTGGTACCAACTGTGTTAAAAATTATCCATGATGCTCCTGCAAGTGCACATCCAGGAAAGGATCGTACACTCCAACAAGGTCGATTGAAATATTTTTGGCCAAAAATGGCTAAGGAGATTGCTCATTATGTTGACAGATGTTTAACTTGTTTACAGCACAAGGGACATGTTTCAGGACCTAATCCAATTCAGGTGTACCCAGCAACTAAAGCTCCTTGGGAACGAATATCGATGGATTTATTGACAAATTTTGCGGAAACAGAGAAAGGGAACAAACATTTGCTTGTAATGGTCGATAATTTTTCACGGTTTTGCGAACTAGTTCCTATCCCGAACAAAACAGCAGAAACCATAGCCAGCGCATTCCATGACCAAATAATTTGTAGATATAGTATGCCTAAAGTAATCCTTTCAGATAATGGACCAGAATTCAGTAATAGTATTCTAACTAGCTTGTGTGATTTATATAACATCAAAAAATGTAGCATTATGCCTTATCATCCGGCAAGTAATGGACTAGCTGAACGTACTAACAGGAAAGTGTTAGATGCCTTGAGAGTCACGTTGAATTTTGATAACAACAATTGGGATGATTTTATACCCTTAATTCAGTGTGCTATAAATTCTTCAATTAATGTTTCTACTGGTGACACACCTCACGCTATTCTTTATGGTACAGATAAGATCCTCCCTAATGAATTGATTAACGTACCTCCTACTCCCTTATATAACGTAGATGATTTTGTTCAAGTGAAGCGTAGACAAATGCAACTAGTATTCAAGAAAATACGAGAACAACTGTCCAAAGCAACAGCCGAGTTCACTCTAGCAAGGAATGCACGAGCTAAACCCAGTAAAATAACTATTGGATCTGTAGTAATGATACTTAACCAACACAGGTCTGGTCCTATGTACAAGTTAACTAAGAAATTTTTGGGTCCATATAAGGTAATCGAGCTTATTAAAGGTAACAAATACAGACTTAAGAACTTGTTAACAGGAGAGTATATAAATGAGCATTTAGACCACATGAAGTTAGCTAAAATGACTGTTGACGAGACTGATGAGGAAGATGACAATGAACTTACCCAGACAGATACTCCTACTCGGACACCACCTCCTGTGGTTGACAGACCACTGGATGTTCAGCAACCCCATACTAGCAATTATAATCTTAGATCTAGACCTCTCGTTTCAACCGTGCACTCACCACACGTCCATTGGCTAGATGTTAACGAGGATATCTCTCAAGATGATAGTTTGTCACATGAAATTTCATCTGTTCCGGACCTTCAGTCAGAGCCAGAGTTGTATAGTGCTCTGGATGAGCTAGGTGTAGATATCCGCAGAATTTATAATTGAATGCACTCTACAGTTATTCTGTTTGTTTTGAAAAAAAAAAAAAGTAATTTGCAGTATTTCTACCACATGTGTCTTATTATTACCATTATATATAATGTATAGTTTTTCTCAACTTTATTTTGTTATAAATTAGATGCCATTGTTAAGTCTACTACCATTTGTATTTTTACAGTGCTTGTCATAGGAGTTATTATTGTTCTAGCAACCACATTGTGGCCAGTGAATCCTGACTGCTATCACGCAGATGTTAGTCTTCTTGATCCAGGTCTTGTATATGCTTGTAAATATATTGCACATTATATATATTGTACATTGGTCTTGTAAATATATTGTATATTTCGAAAAAAAAAAAAAAAGAGAAAAAAAAAAAATTATCTATCTTGAAATTCAATTGTGGTTGTTAGGTCAGAACTTTGTTCTATTAATGTAATAATTGTTTAATTTTGTATGGTTTTCAAGCACATGCCATTGACAC
>NC_091181.1:1459584-1479584 GCF_040958095.1 Procambarus clarkii | reverse complement strand
GCCGATAGTAGGAAAACAGCATGTTAAGAATTTGGGAATAATGATGTCCGACGACCTAACGTTCCCTGACATGCTGGCTTAAAAAGCTTTTTGTTGCCACCTCCAGTAGTATAGCTCTCCATGTTTCCTCTTCATCATGCTGTTCCTTGTTCTCTCAGTCTATCCCTCCGTGATTGAAGTCTCCCATGACGAGCAGACAGGATCGAATTCTACAGGGCAGCAGAGGCTGCCCTCTCAATTATATTGTTAACTGTCATGCTGTTTCTGTCTTACACTTGCCTGGGTCTTCTGTCGTTTGGTGGAGGGTTACATATCACTACTACTACTACTCTTGTCCTTCCATCGTCATGGTGCCTGTTATGTAGTCTCTAAGCCTCTCACAGCCTGGGATAACCATCTCCTTGAAACTCCATTCCTTTCTCATAATCAGGGCCACTCTGCCTTTTCCCCTACCCTCCCTCTCTTTCCTTATTGCAGTGTAGTCCTGGGGAAACTCCACATTTGTTACGATTCCTGAGAGTTTTGTTTCCGTGAGTCCAATTATATTTAGCTTTACTTTTTGTGCTCTTTCCCTAAGTTCACCTGCCTTGCTTGAAATCCCATCTATGTTCGAGTACATCACCTTGAAGCGGACTCTTTTTTGTCCATCCTCAGCTTCAATTGATTCCACTGGAGTAGGTAAACATGGAGGGTCTGGGATCAGAAGGGGAAAGGGGAAGGACCTGGGTTGTGAGGGGAGACTGAGGGTAAGGAGGACCTGGGTTTTGAGGGGAGGCTGGAAGGATCTGGTTTGGCAAGGGTGGGAGCGAATGGAGGCTTGGGGGATTGAGAAAAGAGGGGGCTATGGAGGGTAGGGGGAGGAGGGAGGGCTTGAGGGGGTGGGAGAGAAAGGAGGGCTTCGTGGGGAGGGGAAGAAAGGAGTGCTTGTGGGGGCAAAAGAAGAGGGAGGGCTTGGGGGGGGGTGAGTTAGAAAGGAGGGCTTAGTGGGATGGGGGAGAAGGGAGGGCTTAGGGGGTGGGGAAGAAGGGAGGGGATAAGGGGGTGGGGGAGAAGGGAGGGCTTAGGGTGGTGGGGGAGAAGGTAGGGCTTAGGGGTGGGTAAGAAGGGAGGGCTTAGGGGAGTAAGTAGGGTTTAGGGGTGGGGACAGGGGAGAGTGGTGGGTGGTTGGGCCAGGTGGCCACTCAGTGGGGGTGGGGCAGGTAGGGCTTCTATTGGGTGGGAGGTGGGTGTGATCATCCCCCTACTGGGGCTGTTGGAGGGTTCCCCACTCCCCTCTGGGATCGTAGGGTTTTGGGCTATGGCTCCCTGATTCCTGTATCTCTCCTTACACTCCTTTCTCGCTGCTGCTGCCGTCAATCTCTCTTGCCTGGTCATATCCCTCAGCAGAAGTTCCCTTTTGAACTTCAATACATTGAACAGGCTGCTCCTCTTTGCTAAAAAAAACTTTTTTTGTATCCTCGCTTTTGAAAACCACTTTTTATCACTCAATCTCTTTCCTTGTTGTACTGGCCAATCCTGAAAACCTTTTCTATATTCTGTTCTTCCCTCTCCATCTGTTCCCCTTCAAGGATCTCTTTAACTGTGGTTCTGTCCTTATCTCTCTTCTCCCCTGGACTGGCTACAATTTGCTCCTTAATTCCTACGACAGTTACTGCTCTTTTTCTCTATCAGTCGGCTAGTCAATCTTGCTGCTTCCTGAGAAGTAGCATCTTTCATGGCAATTTCCTGTACTGCAGAGACAACTTCCGGGTTCCTTCTAAGTATGTCTGCAAATGAGGGTTGTATTGTAGAAGTCCCTCTATAGATACATTACCATCTTCCTGAGGGTTGGATCGTGTCTCATATTGGAGAGGATTCTCTTTCAGGCTTTTAATCTCCTCCTTTGCCTCATTCAGCTCGTCCTGCAGGTTGGCTACCTTCTCCCCTATTTCCCTTAGTTCCTCCCTGATTTCTCTCCACATTTCAAAGAGTATCTCCTGAAACAAGTCAACTTGTTCTTCTCCTCCCTGTGTGTTACGTCTTCCCCAAGCCATGTTTGTTTCCTATTCCAGTTCTCCGATTCAATGAGTGGGAGGGTGTGTGCGTATTTCCTATTAAAATTTTCCAATCCAATGTGTGTGTGTGTGTTTGCGTGTTGGTGTGTGTTTGTGTGCGTGTGTGGGAGTGTTTGAGTATGTTAGTGTGTGTGCATGTGTGTGTGGTGTGTGTGTGCATGTAGATCATTTATGTAGACAACAAACATCACTGGTGCAAGAACTGAACCCTGTGGTACTCCACTTGTGACATTTCTCAAGTCCGATACATTTCCTCTGATTACTGCCCTCATTTTTCTATCAGACAGAAAATTCATCCATGTTAGAAGCTTACCTTTCCCTCCTCCAATATTTTCGAGTTTCCAGAACAACCTCAGATGTGGAACTCTGACGAAAGCCTTTTTTAGGTCCAGATAGATGCAGTCAACCCAACCATCTCTTTCCTGTAATATCTCTGTGGCTCGATCATAGAAACTGAGTAAATTCGATACACAGGATCTTCCAGATCGAAAACCATACTGTATGTCTGATATTATATCATTTCTCTCCAGGTGTTCTACCCATTTAGTTTTGATTAGTTTTTCCAATACTTTCACTATTACACTTGTCAATGATACAGGTCTGTAATTGAGGGGGTCTTCCCTGCTGCCACTTTTGTAGATTGGAACTATGTTAGGCTGTTTCCACACGTCTGCTATGATTCCTGTACACAGGGATGCCTGAAAGATCAGGTGAAGTTGAATGCTGAGCTCAGATGCACATTCTTTCAGAACCCATGATGAAACTCCATCTGGGCCAGCTGCTTTGTTCTTACTGAGCTCCTTTAGCATATTTTCCACTTCATCTCTAGACACCTCTATCCACTCTATCTTGTTCTCTGGAATTCTTATTGTGTCTGGTTCTCTGAAGATTCCATTTTGTACAAACACACTTCGGAACTTTTCATTTAATGTTTCACACATTTCCTTTTCATTTTCCGTTAATCTGTTTCCCATTTTCAACCTTTGGATATTATCCTTTACCAGCAATTTGTTGTTTATGAATTTGTAGAATAGGCCCGGTTCCATATTCAGTTTTACATTTATCCGCTATCCCTTTTTCAAAATTTCTTTCTGCCTCTCTCCTTACTGCCATATAGTTGTTTCTCGCATCTTTGTATCGCTGGTATGTTTGGGGGTTTGGCCTCTTCCTATACCGATTCCATTTTTGTGTCTTTTGGTTTCTGGCCCTCTCACAATTTCTGTTGAACCAATCCTGTTTTCTGGCCCTGCATCACTATTTTGGTATGAATGTTTGTGTGCCTTCCTCGTATATTTTGGAAAATTTGGCATACATTTCATTTACTTCCCTGCCTAGCAACAATTCTGTCCAATTACACTCGTTAAAAAAATCTCGGAGTTCCCCATAGTGACCTCTCCTTAAATCGAGTTTATCAACTGTTTCAATGTCCCCATTTTCTTCTAGATGATATCTTAAAGCATATTCAATGTCTAACAGGACGTGATCACTCTTTCCCAAGGGAGGAAGGTACTGGATGTCAAATATTTCTTCTTCTTTCCTGGTGAATACTAGATCCAGTACTGACGGTACATCTCCTTCCCTCATTCTTGTGGCCTGCTTTATGTGTTGATACAAGAATGTCTCCAGAATGAGGTTCACAAATCTGCATGTCAAAAAGTCCTACGTTCTTGCTTCATAGGCCTCCCAGTCTATTGCTTTAAAGTTGAAGTCCCCCAGTATCAACCGTCGTGATTTATCCTTATCTGCTTGTACAATAATATCTCTCATGACCATTATGAGACCCTCTCGTTTGTCATCCAGTTCTTCCTTTGTCCATGTGTTGCTTGCTAGTGGGCTGTAGCTGTGTGTGTGTGTGTGTGTGTGTGTGTGTATACTCACCTAATTGTGCTTGCGGGGGTTGAGCTCTGGCTCTTTGGTCCCGCCTCTCAACTGTCAATCAACTGGTGTACAGATTCCTGAGCCTACTGGGCTCTAGCATATCTACATTTGAAACTATGTATGGAGTCAGCCTCCACCACATCACTTCCTAGTGCATTCCATTTATTAACTACTCTGACACTGAAAAAATTCTTTCTAACGACTCTGTGGCTCATCTGTGTACTAAGTTTCCACCTGTGTCCCCTTGTTCGTGTCCCACCCGTGCTGAAGAGTTTGTCTTTGTCCACCCTGTCAATTCCCCTGAGAATTTTGTAGGTGGTTATCATGTCTCCCCTTACTCTTCCGTTTTCCAGGGATGTGAGGTTCAGCTCCTTTAGCCTTTCCTCGTAGCTCATTCCTCTCAGTTCCGGGACGAGCCTGGTGGCATACCGCTGAATCTTCTCTAACGTTGTCTTGTGTTTAACTAGGTATGGACTCCAGGCTGGAGCTGCATATTCCAGGATTGGTCTTACGTAAGTGGTATACAGGGTTCTGAAAGATTCCTAACACAAGTTTCTAAAGGCAGTTCTTATGTTGGCCAGTCTAGCATATGCCGCTGATGATATTCTTTTGATGTGGCCCTCTGGGGACAGGTTCGGTGTGATATCAACCCCTAAATCTTTCTTTCTATTTGACTCTTTCAGGATTTCACTTCCCAGATGATTCCTTGTGTTCAGCCTCCTGCTCCCTTCGCCTAATTTCATCACCTTACACTTTCCTGAGTTGAACTTTACCAGCCATTTTCTAGACCATTCCTCCAGTTTATCCAGGTCACCTGTAGTCTCTGTCTATCTTCATCCATCTTGATTCTTCTCATAATTTTTGCATCATCAGCAAACATTGAGAGGAACGAGTCTATACCCTCCGAAAGATCGTTTACATATATTAGAAACAGGATGGGTCCAAGTACTGAGCCCTGTGGGACTCCGCTGGTGACATCTCACCACTCTGATGTTTTCCCCCTCACCGTTACTCGCTGTTTCCTGTTGCTTAACTACTCACTTATCCACTGGAGCACCTTCCCTTTTACTCCTGCCTGTTGCTCCAACTTCTTTAACAGCCTTTTATGGGGTACTGTGTCAAAGGCTTTCTGGCAGTCCAGGAAAATGCAGTCGGCCCACCCTTCTCTTTCCTGCCTAATTTTTGTTGCCTGGTCATAAAATTCTATTAAACCTGTGAGGCACGATTTACCCTCCCTGAACCCATGTTGGTGGTGAGTTACAAAGTTATTTCCCTCCAGATGCTCTATGAGCGTTTTCCTCACGATCTTCTCCATCACCTTGCATGGTATACAAGTTAAGGAAACTGGCCTGTAGTTCAGTGCCTCTTGCCTGTAACCCTTTTTGTATATTGGGACCACGTTAGCTGTCTTCCAACTTTCTGGTAAGTCTCCTGTTTTCAGTGTCCTGTTATACACCATAGAGAGTGGCACACTTAGTACTTCTGCACCTTCCTTTAGTATCCATGGTGAGATTCTGTCAGGTCCAACATCCTTTGTCACATCCAGATCAAGCAGACACCTTTTGACCTCATCACTGGTGAGGTTAAATTCCTCCAAGGTTGATTGGTTTGCCGCCTCCTCATTTAGTGCAGGGGCTTCTCCTTGTTCTATTGTGAAGACCTCCTGGAATCTCTTGTTGAGTTCTTCACACACCCCCCCTTGTCATTTTCATTGTATCTGTTGTTCCCTTTTCACAGCTTCATCACTTGTTCCTTCACTGCTCTTTTCCTCCTGATGTGGCTGTGGAGCAGCTTTGGTTGGGTCTTGGCTTTACTCGCGATGTCATTTTCAAACTGTCTCTCTGCTTCCCTCCTCACTCTGAGGTATTCATTTCTGGCCCTCTGGTATCTCTCCCTGCTCTCTAGTGTTCTGTTATTTCTGTAGTTTCTCCATGTTCTCTTACTCAGTTGCCTCGCTACCTTGCACTCCTGGTTTAACCATGGGTTTTTCTGTTTTTTTTCGTTTTTCTCCTTTTGGACGGGGATAAACCTGTCTGCAGCTTCCTGACACTTCTGGGTGACAAAATCCATCATGACCTGCACATTCTTGTCTCTAAGTTCTGTTTCCCATGGTATTCCCCTGAGGAAGTTCCTCATCTCGTCATATTTTCCTCTTCGGTAATTCATTCTTTTTCCCTCCGATCCCATCTTTGGATAGGTTATCCCTACCTCCACCAAGTACTCAAAAGTCAGTACACTGTGGTCACTCATTCCTATGGGGGCTTCAACTTTGACTTCCCTTATTTCTGACTCATTCAGGATGAATATCAAGTCGAGTCTAGCTGGTTCATCATTGCCTCTCACTCTTGTGGGTTCCTTGACATGCTGGCTCAGAAAGTTCCTTGTTGCCACTTCCAAGAGTTTAGCTCTCCACGTATCTGCACCACCATGTGGGTCCCCATTCTCCCAGTCTATCTTTCCATGGTTGAAATCGCCCATGATTAAGAGTCTTGAGCCATTCCTGCAGGCAACTGAAGCTGCTCTCTCTATTATATTAATTGTTGCCATGTTGTTCCTATCAAACTCCTGTCTGGGTCTTCTGTCATTTAGGGGAGGGCTGTAAATGACTGCCACTATTATCTTAGGTCCACCCATTGTTATAGTTCCTGTTATGTAATCTCTGAATCCGTCACAGCCCGGAATTTCCATCTCATCAAAACTCCAGTCCTTCCTTATCAGCAGGGTCACTCCTCCACCTCCTCTCTCTTCCCCCTCTTTCCTTACTATATAGTAGTCCCTTGGAAACACAGCGTCTGTTATGACTCCTGATAATTTTGTTCCCGTGAGTCCTATTACATCAGGGTTTTCTTCTTGCGCCTTTTCTGCCAGTTCACTTGCTTTATTGGTAATCCCATGAATGTTAGAATACATTACCTTGAAGCTCACTTTCTTATGTCCAATTACACCCGCACTCCCCACAAGTGTAGGAAGTTGTTCCATGGTCATTGCTACTTGGGTAGGCTCATCCTCCTGTGAGGTAGTTGCCAGGGGTTCAGGGGGAGGTGGAGTGGGGGATGGAGGGCTTAGGTCTTCCTCAGGCCTGCTTGGGGCAGGAAGAAGTCCTGGGGGTGAGGGGGGCAGGGATTGCTTGTGGAAAGGGCACGCCCTCCTGCGGTGTAGTTGACAGGGGTTTGGAGGGAGGTGGAGTGGGAGATAGAAGGCTTTGGTCTTGCTTAGGCCTGCTTGGGGCAGGAAGAAGACCAGGGGCTGGGAATGCAGGGGCTACTTGGGGTAAGGGGAGGGGGAGGATTTATGTTTTATTATGGCCATTGTACAGGGGCAAGGAAGGGTTTGTGCTGGGGGATAGGGAGGGCCCTATTGGGTGGTGGGCTGGGGTGTTGCATTGCCCCCTGGGGTTCCTGAGTTGCTGGATTGGGGTTCTCCACTCCCCTCTGGGATTGCCGAGTTGGAGGCTGAGGTTCCCTGGCTACCTTCCCTCTCCTTGCGCCTTTTCCTTGCATCTGCTGCCCTTACTATTTCGTCTCTGGTCATGTCCCTTTGAACATATACCTCTTTGTAGTTCCTTGCATACCTCAGTTTGCTCTTCTTTACTAGGATGTCCTCTTTGATGACCTCGCTCTTGAATACAACCTTCATCAATCTTCTTTTGTCTCTGTTGTACTGGCCAATCCGGAAAAACTGTTCTATGTCTCGTTCAGCCCCTTCCATTCTTATCTACTTTTATATCTCTGCCACTGCGTGTACTCACCTAGTTGTACTCACCTAGTTGTGTTTGCGGGGGTTGAGCTCTGGCTCTTTGGTCCCGCCTCTCAACCGTCAATCAACAGGTGTACAGATTCCTGAGCCTATTGGGCTCTATCATATCTACACTTGAAACTGTGTATGGAGTCAGCCTCCACCACATCCCTTCCTAATGCATTCCATTTGTCAACCACTCTGATACTAAAAAAGTTCTTTCTAATATCTCTGTGGCTCATTTGGGCACTCAGTTTCCACCTGTGTCCCCTAGTGCGTGTGCCCCTTGTGTTAAATAGCCTGTCTTTATCTACCCTATTAATTCCCTTCAGAATCTTGAATGTAGTGATCATGTCCCACCCTAACTCTTCTGTCTTCCAGCGAAGTGAGGTTTTATTCCCTCAGTCTCTCCTCGTAGCTCATACCTCTCAGCTCGGGTACTAGTCTGGTGGCAAACCTTTGAACCTTTTCCAGTTTAGTCTTATCCTTGACTAGATATGGACTCCATGCTGGGGCTGCATATTCCAGGATTGGCCTGACATATGTGGTATACAAAGTTCTGAATGATTCTTTACACAAGTTTCTGAATGCCGTTCGTATGTTGGCCAGCCTGGCATATGCCGCTGATGTTATCCGCTTGATATGTGCTGCAGGAGACAGGTCTGGCGTGATATCAATCCCCAAGTCTTTTTCTCTTGCTGACTCCTGAAGAATTTCCTCTCCCAGATGATACCTTGTATCTGGCCCCCTGCTCCCTACACCTATCTTCATTACATTACATTTGGTTGGGTTAAACTCTAACAACCATTTGTTAGACCATTCCTTCAGCTTGTCTAGGTCTTCTTGAAGCCTCAAACAGTCCTCTTCTGTTTTAATCCTTCTCATAATTTTAGCATCGTCCGCAAACATTGAGAGAAATGAATCGATACCCTCCGGGAGATCATTTACATATATCAGAAACAAGATAGGACCGAGTACAGAGCCCTGTGGGACTCCACTGGTTACTTCACGCCAATCGGAGGTCTCACCCCTCACTGTAACTCTCTGCTTCCTATTGCTTAGATACTCCCTTATCCACTGGAGCACCTTACCAGCTACACCTGCCTGTCTCTCCAGTTACCAGCCTCTTATGCGGTACTGTGTCAAAGGCTTTCCGACAATCCATGAAAATGCAGTGCGCCCAGCCCTCTCTTTCTTGCTTAATCGTTGTCACCTGATCGTAAAGTCAAGGACACTGGCCTGTAGTTCAGTGCCTCTTGCCTTTCGCCCTTTTTGTATATTGGGACCACATTCGCCGTCTTCCATATTTCTGGTAGGTCTCCCATCTCCAGTGACTTACTATACACTATGGAGAGTGGCAAGAAAAGTGCCTCTGCACACTCTTTCAGTATCCATGGTGAGATCCCATCTGGACCAACAGCCTTTCTAACATCCAGATCCAGCAGGTGTCTCTTGACCTCCTCTCTCGTAATTTCGAACTCTTCCAAGGCCGCCTGGTTAACCTCCCTTTCTCCTAGCACAGTGACCTCACCTTGTTCTATTGTGAAGACCTCCTGGAACCTCTTGTTGAGTTCTTCACACACCTCTCTGTCATTCTCTGTATACCTGTCCTCGCCTGTTCGAAGTTTCAATATCTGTTCTTTCACTGTTGTTTTCCTTCTGATGTGACTGTGGAGCAGCTTTGGTTCGGTCTTGGCTTTGTTTGCTATATCATTTTCAAATCTTTTCTCTGCTTCTCTTCTCACCCTGACGTACTCATTCCTGGTTCTCTGGTATCTCTCTCTGCTTTCTGGTGTTCTTTTATTCCGGAAGTTCCTCCACGCCCTTTTGTTAAGTTTCTTCGCTTCCATACATGCCCTATTATACCATGGATTCTTCTTTTGCTTCTCGGATTTTTCCCTTTGGGCCGGGATGAATCTGTTTACTGCCTCCTGACACTTTTGGGTAACATAGTCCATCATACCCTGTACAGACTTATCTCTGAGGTCTGTGTCCCAAGGTATTTCACTTAGGAAACTTCTCATCTGTTCATAATTCCCCTTTCGGTATGCCAGCCTTTTGATTCCTAGTTCTTTTTTGGGGGAGATAATTCCTAGCTCTACCAGGTACTCAAAGTTCAATACACTGTGGTCACTCATTCCCAAGGGCGCTTCCATCTTAACTTCCCTTATATCCCACTCATTTAGGGTAAATATCAAATCAAGCACTGCTGGTTCATCTCTCATTCTTGTTGGTTCTTTGATGTGCTGGCTTAGAAAGTTTCTTGTTGCCATGTCCAGCAGCTTAGCTCTCCATGTTTCTGGTCCTCCATGCGGGTCTCTGTTCTTCCAATCTATCTTCCCATGGTTGAAGTCTCCCATAATTAGTAGTCCAGATCCATTCCTGCTAGCAACAGAAGCTGCTCTTTCTATTATGTTAATGGTGGCCATGTTGTTTCTATCATATTCCTGACTAGGTCTTCTGTCATTTGGTGGTGGATTATATATGACTACGACTATAATTTTTTTCCCTCCATTTGTTACGGTACCTGCTATGTAGTCACTGAAACCTTCAGAGCCCCGAATATCCATCTCCTCAAAATCCCAGCCTGTTCTTACCAGCAGAGCTACACCACCCCCACCTCTTCCTTCCCTCTCTTTCCTCATAACATAATAGTCCTGTGGGAACACTGCGTTTGTTATCGTTTTCGTGAGCTTTGTTTCTGTGAGGGGTATTATGTCTGGGTTTTCCTCTAGTACCCGTTCTCCAAGGTCATTTGCTTTATTTGTAATTTCATGTATGTTAGTGTACATTGCTTTGAGGCTCACTTTCTTCTGTCCCTTCTCAAATCGCCTCCTTGGTGAGTGTTCTGCTGGTGGGGGAAGCTGTTCCATGGGTGTGAGGACCTTTGAGGTGGATAACAGGGTCTCAGAGGATACTGGGATGAGGGGCGGGGGATCCAGTTATGGGGGAGGTACAGGGAGGGTATGGGGTGAAAGGGGAGGGAGGACGGGAAGGAAAGGGGGGGGGAGGGAGGACTCGGGAGGAGGGGAGGGGTAGAAGGGTGGGGATTGGGTGTGGGGGGAGGGAGATTTGGCTGAACATTTGAGTGGGGGCAGGGAGGGTTTGGGGTAGGGGGGTTTTCTATGCAGAGGAGGGGTGGTGGGGTTGTCCTCCCTTCTGGTGTTACTGGGTAGCTGGTTGTGGGTTCCCCCCTCGCCTTTGGGGGTGTTGTGTTGGGAGCTGTGACTTCCTGGTTTTCCCCTCTCGCCCTGCGCCTCTTGCTTGCTTCTGCCGCCACGGCTCTCTCCTCCCTTGTCATGTCTCTCTGGAGGAATACATTTTTTAATTTTCCCACGTTTTTCAGGGAGCTCTTCCTTGATAGGATCTTCTCCTTTGTGCTCTCGTTTGCAAACACTATCTTTATCATTCGGTCTCGGTCTTTGTTGTACCAACCTAGCCTGAAAACCTTCTCAATGCTATGCTCAGCCCCTTCCATGTCTAATGCCTTTAGTACTTCATTCACTGCTGCTTTGTCCTTGTCATTCCACTCTGTCCTATTAGAGCCTTCCTGCTCTTTAATACCCACAGCAACCACTGATCTGTTCCTTTCCAGCAGTTGGCTAGTGGAGCGTGCCACCTCCTGTGAGGTGGCTGCTTTCATGGCCACCTCCATCACTGCAGTCATTACTTCAGAGTTATTTTTTTTTTTTAGTATTTCCGCAAATGTTGCTTTTATTGTGGCATTCTCATCCAAAAAACTATTACCACCTTCTCCCTGGATGTTTTTCTGAGTCTCAGCCTCGATATCATTCTCTTTGAGGGCTCTAATCTCCTTCTTTACTGCTGTCAGCTCTCTTTTCAGGTTGCTTATTTCGTTCTTCATTTCCTGCATCATTTCTTGCATCTCACTCTTGATGTCCTCCAGAAACTGGGCGAACATTTCCTTCATTTCATCACCTTGACTCTTCCCTGTTCCCCTGTGTGTGTGTGTGTGTGTGTGTGTGTGTGTGTGTGTGTGTGTGTGTGTGTGTGTGTGTGTGTGTGTGTGTGTTTGTGTTTGTGTGTGTATGTGGAGGGTGTTGGTGCATGTGTGCATACGTGAGTGGGTGTGCGCGCGTGCAGGGGGAAGGGGGGGGGGGGATTTGCGTAGGGGTAGTGGGAGGGGGTGTTTTAGGAGAGTGTGAGGCGTGGGACGTTGGTGGGATGGATGGGTGAGAGGGGGTATTCCCGGTCACCAGGACCAGTGTCACATATAGGTGTCAAGAACCTGAACCAGGAATAAACCACCCGGAATTGAAGGTTTAAATATCTCAGATATATTTTAAATTAACTATTTTAAGTCACTCTGAACGCGTTATTTGATGACCTTGAGATAGTACCCACAATCAGCTCACCCCGGGCAAGCACATACTAAGGTGATGTTCATATAATGGGGTTGGATCGCCTGTCCTCTCCTGTTGCTCTTTCATCAATGCTTTCTCCACGTGTTCCTGGTATACTATTCGTTCCTATGTTCCTCACTGATCGTCAATCAATATGTGTAACATAGTATACGCTTCTAAACGGTGCACACACTTTGGGGATCGATCACTATGTATGCTATAAATCCGCTTCACAACATAATACTCGGCAAGGTAATTCTTAGCTCTTGGCTAAACTGTCCCACAGTATGGCACTGATCTTGCTACTCAATCTTATTTTGTTTTCTTAACTGATCTACCGCTGTAGGAGCTCACTATACACTTGATCACTGCATTTGTATACACTCCTGTGACAAAAAACTATGTTTCATGTCTCGCTAACACTTCAATGTCTCGAGATAATTGATGTTATTCACGGACGCCCTACTGACACATGTGTGTCTCTCACGGCTCAAGGATCACGGCCCAGACTCTCACAAACACACACAGACGGCTGGGTGTGTGTACTCACCTATTTGTACTCACCTTGCTGTGTTTGCGGGGGTTGAGCTTTGGCTCTTTGGTCCCGCCTCTCCACTGCCAATCAACTGGTGTACAGATTCCTGAGCTTATTGGGCTCCATCATATCTACATTTGAAACTGTGTATGGAGTCAGCCTCCACCATAACATTACTTAATGCATTCCATTTGTTAACTACCCTGACACTGAAAAAAATCTTTCTAATGTCTCTGTGGCTTATCTGGGTACTAAGTTTCCACCTGTGTCCCCTTGTTCGTATTCCACCCTTGCTATAGAGTTTGTATTTGTCCACCCTGTTAATTCCCCTGAGAATTTTGTAGGTGGTTATCATGTCTCCCCTTACTCTTCTGTTTTCCAGGGATGTGAGGTTCAGTTCCTTTAGCGTTTTCACGTAGCTCACACCTCTCAGTTCCGGGACGAGTCTGGTGGCAAACTGCTGAATCCTCTCTAACTCTGTCTTGTGTTTAACTAGGTATGGATTCCAGGCTGAAGCTGCATATTCCAGGATTTGTCTGACATAAGTGGTATACAGGGTCCTGAACGATTCCTTACACAAGTGCGAGAATGTGACTGTGCGTGTGTGTGATTGCGAGTGCGTGCGTTTTTATGTGCTTGAGTTTGTATGCCTTCTGCTTTCAGTGGGGGCGGGGAGGAGTGTGGAAATCTAGGGGATTATTGCAGCTAATCCAGTTCCCAAGTGAGCTCACGAGTGAGGTAAGCCCTTGCCTCCTGTCTATACTTAAGATTACTATACTATTCTTGAATGGAATGCATTAGTAGCTATGATATTATATAAACTGTGCATGAGGGGTTTGGGCTCTGCTCTTTCGGCCTGCCTCTCAACTGTCAAACAGCTGATTATTTTTCCCAAACACACACACAAACACAGAGGTGGGGGACACCCCCACCTCCTCCTCCATTTCCGTCTTCCTCCCTTCTGCCCTAATGCCCACACCTACCCCTGAGTCCCCCCCTGACTAATACAACCTCTCTCCCACTCTCACTATACATGCTCCATCCTCCCCTCTTCCTAGCACCCCCTCTATCTTTCTCCCCCCCCCCCCAACTTCTCAACCTCTATTTGACTCTCAATCTCATGCTACCTCTCAACCCCCCCTAAGTCTATCAGACCCTCCCTAATCTTCAGACCCAATATACCCATCCTACTCCAGACCTACCTACCCAGGCCCTACCCCAGACCTTCCTACCTACCTTCCTAGATGCCCAGCCCATCCTCCCAGCCCCCATTCACCCGCAGTCACTCCCCAGGCCCACAGACCCCCAGAGATAAGGTGAACTCTGGTGCCAGAGTTTCCAAGAAGAATCTCAAGGTTTGGTACACCAATGCTGATGGGGTATCTAATAAAGCAGAAGAGATAAAAGAAAGAGTTAGTGAGGCAGATCCTGACAATTGCAATAGTGGAAACTAAATTAAATGACATTATCTCGGATGTAATCTTTCCAGAGGGGTACCAGGTGGTAAGAAAACAGAGGACACAGAGACAGGGAGGGGGAGTGGCACTCCTATTAAAGCAGAAATGGAAGTTTGAAGACCTGGGGGAATTAGGGTACCAATGGGAGCACAAGCTCCATACATGGAACTTTGACAGCAGATAGGAGGAAGATTGTGATCTTGGTAATCTACAATCCCCACCAAACAGTAAAAGACCAAGACAGGAGTATGATGACAACAACAAGGCATGCATAGATCAACTGCAGAAGGCAGCAACAATAGTTCACAGAATGAGAGCGAAACTGTTGGTCAAGGGGGACCTAAATCATGGAGAGATAAATTGGGAATCAAGGAATCCCCATGAAGGAGACGAAACGTGGGGAGCAAAGTTAGTAGATGTTATAGACAAGAATTTCCTGACACAACATGTGAAGGAAGACTCAAGGGAGGAGATGCACCAAGCCTATTAGACCTGATTTTCAACCAGAACGTAGAAGACATCGAGAATTTGGAACATGAAATACCTTTAGGGGCCAGCGACCATTGTGTCCTAGTCTTTGACTACATGATGGAATTCAAACGTGTGACCAAGGGACAAAAGGTCTGGGGAAAGGAGAGCTGACTACAGGAAAGGGGACTACAAGAGGATAAGGGACTATCTGGCAGTGGGAGGAAGAAATTAGAGGAAAAACCGTCCATGATATGATGGACCTAGTCATACGGAAATGCCAGGAGGCCGAAGTGAGATTTATATCAACAGTAAAGGAAAAAGTAAGAGGGAGCATAATAATCCATGGTTTAATAGACAGTGTCAGGAAGCAAAAATGGCCAGCAGGCGGGAGTGGAGGAAGTACAGAAGACAAAGGACAGAGGACAACAGGATCAGATAATCCAGAGCTAGGAACGATTTCATTAACATAAAACGAGTATCGGAAAGAAACTTTGAGAACGATATTGCGACCAAAGTGAAAAAGCAACCTAAATTACTACACAGCCATATAAGAAGAAAAATGTCGGTGAACGACCAAGTGACAAGACTAAGGAAAACAGAGGGGGCATATACAGAAAGTGACAAGGAAATCTGCGAGGCACTGAATGCTAGTTTCCATGGAGTGTTTACAACCGAGCCTGAGCAGCTCCCACTGTTAGAAGAGATTACCCTAGATGAAAGACTATCAGATATAGAGGTGACACCATAGGAGGTAATGAAACAGTTGACATCACTGGATGCAACTAAAGCGGTTGGACCAGACTAAATATCACTATGGATACTAAAAAGAGGCAGCGCAGGCCCTCAGCGTGCCTCTGGCAAGGATCTTTAATGAGTCACTTATGTCGAGAGAATTGCCCTATTGCTGGAAAAGGGCAAATGTTGTACCGATTTCAAGAAAGGTGATAGGGAGGAGGCACTTAACTATAGACCTGTATCAATGACATGCATCCCCTGTAAAATACTTGAGAGAATAATTAGGCTACGACTGATTGCACACTTGGAGAACATTAGGTTTGTAAACAAACATCAACATGGGTTCTGGAAAGGGAAATCTTGCCTAACAAACTTATTGGAATTCTATGATAAAATAACGAGGATACGTCAGGACAGAGAAGGTTGGGCAGACTGCATATTTCTGGACTGCCAAAAAGCCTTTGATACAGTACCGCACATGAGACTGCTGTTCAAACTTGAGAGGCAGGCGGGGATGGGAGGAAAAGCCCTAACATGGATAAGGAACTATCTAACAGGAAGACGTCAAAGAGTTACGGTAAGGGGGCGAGAAGTCGGACTGGCGAAGAGTGACGAGTGGAGTACCTTTTATATAAATAAAAATGGAAATGTTCGTCTGTTCAAAATCGCTAATCTCCGAAAGTTCTTCACTGATTGCTTTGAAATTTTCACACAACTTTCCATTCGCATCCGGCCAGGTTTTTATATATACACTATATAGATGTCACGTCTGTAACGGAAAAAAACATGCTTTTTTGTAAAATTGTGTTTTTCATTTGAAGGAAATCTTCGAAACCTCTTTACCAATTGCTTTGAAATTTTGACAACGTTGCATTCGAAAAGGCGAGAGTTTTTATATACATACTATATACATGCCTCACCTGTGACAGGAAAAAACATGCTTCTTTTTTTTAAAAACAGCGCCATCTGTTGGATGTAAGAACAACACACACTGTAATCTCCGAAAGTTCTTCACCGACTGCTTTGAAATTTTGACAACGTTCTATTCGAATATGCGCATGTCTTTATATACCTAATATATTGATGCCACATCTTTGACAGGTTAAAACATGTTTTTTTTTTTTAAACAACGCCATCTGTTTCACTTAAGAGCATCATTCGCAATACTAAATATGTTATAATTCCATTTCAATGTTTCTCATTGCATTGATAAATTGAATTTTCATAGATTTCGATTTATTTTCATTTTGATTTAATTATTTTGTGTGGCATTGCATTGGAGTTGAGCTGTGTTGTTTTACCATACCGTTCATTTCGTGAGTATAGTTAATTTTTTTCATTGGTTTTCATTTCGTTTTTTTAACTGTTCTTCATATTTTTCAGTGATGGTAACATCAGATCATTTGATGTTCCCAATTTTCTGATAAGAAAATCTGATCAGATTATTTGGGAATGCATCGGACAAGGGAGTGGGAAGGACGAGGGGAAGGGAGTGGGGGATGGTGTGGACGAGGGAACGAGGGAATGGAGAATGGTGGGGAGGACAAGGGGACAGGGGGAGCTGGGGATGGTGGGGAGGAAGAGGGGAGGGGGGAATGGTAGTGAGGGCAAGGGGATAGCGGGGAGAGAGATGGTGGGGAGGACGAGGGGACGGTGGAGCGGGTAATGGTGGGGAGGACAAAAGGAAGGGGTAATGGGATTGGTTGGGAGGGCGAGAGTATGAAGGAGTGGGGAATGGTTGGGAGGAAGAGGGGACGGGGGAAGGGGGAATGGTTGGGAGGAAGAGGGGACAGGGAAAGGTTGCTGTGGCCGTGTACTGCTAGTTTCTAATATACGTTAATGACATGTTTACAGGAGTAGAGTCCTACATGTCAGTATTCGCGGATGACGCAAAGTTGATGAGAAGAGTTGTGACAGATGAGGATTGTAGGATCCTCTAAGAGGACTTGAACAGGTTGCAGAGATGGTCAGATAAATGGCTACTAGAGTTCAACACGAAAAAATGTAAAGTTATGGAACTGGGACCAGGGGATAGGAGACCAAAGGGACAGTGCACAATGAAGGAGGAACTGACTACCTGTGACGACGCGATAAAGAAACCTTACCTTGAGATTACCTTGAGGTGCTTCCGGGGCTTAGTGTCCCCGCGGCCCGGTCGTCGACCAGGCCTCCTGGTTGCTGGATTGATCAACCAGGCTGTTGGACGCGGCTGCTCGCAGCCTGACGTATGAGTCACAGCCTGGTTGATCAGGTATCCTTTGGAGGTGCTTATCCAGTTCTCTCTTGAACACTGAGGGGTCGGCCAGTTATGCCCCTTATGTGTAGCGGAAGCGTGTTGAACAGTCTCGGGCCTCTGATGTTGATAGAGTTCTCTCTCAGAGTACCTGTTGCACCTCTGCTCTTCAAAGGGGGTATTCTGCACATCCTGCCATGCCTTCTGGTCTCATGTGATGTTATTTCTGTGTGCAGGTTTGGGACCAGCCCCTCAATTATTTTCCATGTGTAAATTATTATGTATCTCTCCCGCCTGCGCTCAAGGGAGTACAGATTTAGGCTCTTTAGTCGGTCCCAGTAATTAATATGTTTTACTAAGTGGATTCTAGCAGTAAAGGATCTCTGCACGCTCTCCAGGTCAGCAATTTCTCCAGCTTTGAAAGGGGCTGTCATTGTGCAGCAGTACTACACTCTAGAGAGCACAAGCGTTTTGAAAAGTATCATCATCGGTATAGCATCTCTAGTGTGAAAAGTTCTTGTTATCCAACCTGTCATTTTTCTTGTAGTTGTGACGGCTACTTTATTGTGTTCTTTAAAGGTAAGGTCTTCCGACATGAGTACACCCAGATCCTTTACATTGCCTTTTCGTTCTATGTTATGATTTGCCTGAGTTTTGTACGTGGTTTCTGTTTTTATATTTTCAATTTTTCCGTAGCGCATGAGCTGGAACTTATCTTCGTTAAACACCATATTATTTTCTGTAGCCCATAGAAAGACCTGATCTACATCTGATTGGAGGTTTGCCGTGTCCTCTATGTTGCCAACTCTCATGAAAATCCTAGTGTCATCTGCAAAGGATGATACAGTGCTATAGGTTGTGTTCTGGTCTATGTCCGATATGAGGATGAGAAAAAGTACTGGAGCAAGCACAGTACCCTGGGGGACTGAGCTCTTCACGGTTGATGGGTTGGATTTTATTTTGTTGACTATTACACATTGGGTTCTATTAGTCAGGAAATTGTAGATCCATCTGCCTATTTTCCCGGTAATTCCTTTTGAACGCATTTTATGTGCAATAACACCATGGTCACATTTATCAAAAGCTTTTGCGAAATCTGTGTAAATTACATCAGCGTTTTGTTTGTCTTCCATAGCATCTAATGCCATATCATAGTGGTCCAGCAACTGCGACAGGCAAGAGCGCCCTGTTCTGAAACCATGTTGCCCGGGGTTATGGAGATGCTGTGATTCCATGTATTTTGTGATCTTACTTCTTAGCACTTTCTCAAAAATTTTTATGATGTGCGATGTTAGTGCTATCGGTCTGTAATTTTTTGCCTCTGCCATATTTCCTCCTTTATGGAGTGGTGCTATCTGCTGTTTTTAGTATGTCAGGGATAACGCCAGTATCTAGGCTTTGTCTCCACAGAATGTGAAGGGCCTGCGATAGTGGTTTTTTGCAGTTCTTGATGAATATGGAGTTCCAAGAATCCGGGCCTGGTGCAGAGTGCATAGGCATACTGTTTATGGCTTCTTCAAAATCTAGTGGGGCTAGGGCGACGTCTGATATATGATTTGATGTTGGTATCATATCCATGAAAAATTCATTTGGGTTATCAATCTTTAGTGCATTTAATGGCTCGCTGAAAACAGAGTCGTACTGCTTCCTCAGTAACTCGCTCATTTCTTTGTTGTCATCGGTGAAAGTTCCATCTCCCTTTCGCAGGGGCCCTATACTAGATGTGGTTTTTGATCTTGATTTTGCATAGGAGAAAAAATATTTCGGATTTCTCTCTATTTCACTGATGGCCTTTTGCTCTCTTTGCCTCTCCTGGGTTTTGTATGATCTTGAGGTTATCTTGAGATGATTTCGGGGCTTTAGTGTCCCCGCGGCCCGGTCCTCGACCAGGCCTCCACCCCCAGGAAGCAGCCCGTGACAGTTGACTAACACCCAGGTACCTATTTACTGCTAGGTAACAGGGGCATTCAGGGTGAAAGAAACTTTGCCCATTTGTTTCTGCCTCGTGCGGGAATCGAACCCGCGCCACAGAATTACGAGTTCTGCGCGCTATCCACCAGGCTACGAGGCCCCCATACAGTATATATATATATATATATATATATATATATATATATATATATATATATATATATATATATATATATATATATATATATATATATATATTAGTATATTTTGGTAGCAGTCTTTCCTGTAGACATATTTTATTAAATATGACCGAAAAAGTAAGATTAATAATTCTAACACGAATTTTCTCAATCTTTCGTACATTATGCTTCACTGTTGGAGGTAAATCAAAAATCACTTCTCCAAAATTCATTTTTATTTCTAGTCTGACGCGACACGGGCGCGTTTCGTAAAACTTATTACATTTTCAAAGACTTCACAAATACACAACTGATTAGAACTTGCGTTTCCCTGATTTTATATCTACATTTGAGTGAGGTGGGAAGGGTGATGTGGCATTACATTTGAGTAAGGTGGGAAGGATGATGTGGCATTAGAGGATATTAATAGGGTATTAAAAGTATCAAC